>NC_051863.1:126700461-126884306 GCF_015732765.1 Culex quinquefasciatus | reverse complement strand
CCAAGCGTGACATGTTGCTGGCGCTGGACCGGATGGAAATCGTGCTGGGAGGAGGTTCCTCTACGGACCAAACCCACAGTGGAAAAGACATTGTGGACGCTGGAGCCGTGGGGAGTTTTAGGAAGCTGCAAATTGACTAGAAGGAGATTTTGTTTATGCGCACCACGCGGAAGATTGTGATATGGGTTATCTTATCAGTTGGATAGCATTGTCTTGATGAAATAGAGCAATGTGCAGACTATTTATTTTTTTCATTTTTTTTTTTTTTGCAGACTATTGAGATGCGTTATTATTAGCAGTGAAACCCTGGGTGCAGAATAGTTGTGAAACCTATGTGAAATGATGTACCTACACAGAAAAAAATGTTGAATTTGGGAAGGTTGAAAATTTGGTTGGTTGAATATTCTCGATTTGGATTAATATTATGTGGGATATAAGATTGCGCTATCCCTGTACCGGTGCTACTGTCAATGCTGAGTGACGCATGTGACGTTCGCAGTCAAGCTGTGGGCCCGCCACATTGTGTGTGTGTGACACAAGCTGGCTCGTCCTCTTTCATCTGTCAACCGCCTGAGTGAACGGTCGTAAGCGGGGCTTCTCGTCGGAGCGGAACGCACAAATGGCGATCCTGCCAGGTTTCCACTGATTTTTTCAGTTGGAAGTAAATTTTCTTAGCAAACCTTTCTGCCTACGAGACGCCCCCAACAACGGTAAAATAGTGTTTTAAAAGTTTTGTTGACGAGAGGTGAAAGTGAGAATGGTGAGTAGAGTGATAACGGAGCATTTTGGAACCGCAAAATAGAACGTGATAAAACGGACCCCTGGTGAGACGCTGGACACTCCTGAGTGTGCATTCCGGAAGGAATGCCGTCAAGGAGGAAACTGTCCCGAGATGAAACGGACCCCTGGTGAGACGCCAGGGTGGACACTCTTGAGTGTGCATTCCGGTATGGAATGCCGTCAAGGAGGAAACTGTTCCGAGATGAAACGGACCCTGGTGAGACGCCAGGGTGGACACTCTTGAGTGTGCATTCCGGAAGGGAATGCCGTCAAGGAGGAAACTGTTCCGAGATGAAACGGACCCTGGTGAGACGCCAGGTGGACACTCTTGAGTGTGCATTCCGGAAGGGAATGCCGTCAGGGAGAAACTGTTCCGAGATGAAACGGACCCCTGGTGAGACGCCAGGGGTGGACACTCCTTGAGTGTGCATTCCGGTATGGAATGCCGTCAAGGAGGAAACTGTTCCGAGATGAAACGGACCCCTGGTGAGACGCCAGGGGTGGACACTCCTTGAGTGTGCATTCCGGAAGGGAATGCCGTCAAGGAGGAAACTGTTCCGGTGTTTAACGGACCTCTGGTGAGACGCCAGGGGTGGACACTCCTTGAGTGTGCATTCCGGTAGGGAATGCCGTCAAGGAGGAAACAGTTCCGAGATAAAACGGACCCCTGGTGAGACGCCAGGGGTGGACACTCCTTGAGTGTGCATTCCGGACGGGAATGCCGTCAAGGAGGAAACTGTTCCGGTGTTTAACGGACCTCTGGTGAGACGCCAGAGGTGGACACTCCTTGAGTGTGCATTCCGGTAGGGAATGCCGTCAAGGAGGAAACAGTTCCGAGATAAAACGGACCCCTGGTGAGACGCCAGGGGTGGACACTCCTTGAGTGTGCATTCCGGAAGGGAATGCCGTCAAGGAGGAAACTGTTCCGGTGTTTAACAGACCTCTGGTGAGACGCCAGAGGTGGACACTCCTTGAGTGTGCATTCCGGAAGGGAATGCCGTCAAGGAGGAAACAGTTCCGAGATAAAACGGACCTCTGGTGAGATGCCAGAGGTGGACACTCCTTGAGTGTGCATTCCGGAAGGGAATGCCGTCAAGGAGGAAATTGCTCTGGTGGTTAACGAACCCCTGATGAGACGCCAGGTATGGACACTCCTATAGTATGCTTTCCGAAGGAAATGCTTCCAGGGAGGGAACGGTTCCGTTGTTTAAAAAAAAGAAACAGTTCCAAGATTAAACGTGTGAGAAGATTCCGGAAGGAAAGCCAACTTGGAGAGAACCGTTTCAAGAAAGGGAGCCAGGAGCAAACCGTCCATAATTTATCAGTCTCTGGTGGGTGGACCCTTCGTAGCCTGTGAGTGAATTTGAGAAAGTATAGTAAAGGTAAGATCAGGGTTGATCATGCTTTCCTGAAAGTGGCGATCACAAAGTTCAGCTATTGTTAATGGAACGACAAGAAAAATACGAATATAAAAAAAATAAGAACATTTCCATTTGACTCGACAAGCTATAATGATCGAGGAAAGAAGATGGTGGAGAGACGCTTAAGTAATCCGCTGGCTAAATACATTCGATTCAATTCTTCATCCTCGTCGTTTGCGGAATGTTCTATTTCAGATGTCGTTGTCCTGTTTAAGAATACTTGATGTTCGGAACAGTTGAATTTAAAAAAATCGAAACTAGAGAACGTGCAACGGATGCTGGTCTATAACCGAAAACTTTATAAGTAGTTGCTCTTCAAAAAACCCATCCTACCAGTTCAGCGCTGTACCAACTAAATCCAATCTCAACGAGCTTGCGACAAAGCAAGATCAGCACCATCAGGGCATCGGAATGGGCTGTCATGAGAAGTTTGCCAGGTGCGTCGGGAGCTTGGACTGAAGGTGCTACGGCGCAAGTGATGACAGAAAAGCTTTTGACGAAGATCCCAGTACGAAAGCGAGCGGTCCTTCACAGTTGATGAAAGTGATGCCAAGCTCTGGTCCAGTTGTCCCAACATCGCCCCTGTTAGAAGCTATGGTACGGGTTGAACTGCTCCGGCAGACTTCTGGTCAAAGTAGATCAAATAAGCGAATACGATTCTATCAGGTGATCAAAACTTGAAGATTCAGCTTTCTGTTGATTGTTCAAGGATCGAGGTTATGCTGGACCGTCGGATGTTCTCCGAGGTGTTTTGACGGTTTTCTCTGCTAGTTTTGCTGATCGCGAACTTGTACTGATACAGATGACAAGAACAGTATAACGGAGAATCTCTCCTGCAGCGGTGGACTTGGTGTTACGAAGACTGCATGTGGTCTTCACTGGTTCACATGCTTGCGTGTTGACACAACACGGGAGACAGCCACGTTTGGAAAATGTGATGCGGAACAAAGTTGCATGATTGTGACCTTTGGTAATGCTGCTGCTGCGAGCCATGTACATGTGACGTCATCGATGCAATTGAGAGCGATCAACGGCGTGTCCACAGTTTGCTCACTCGATAATCTGAAGCTCGGCTTCTTCCGTTAAAAGGCTCTGGTGTTAACGGTGGTTGTGGTTGTCTGTCTTTGGCTGACCTTGTCCTCCGGTCTAGTACCGTACTTTCCTAGTCGAACGAATACCATCACCTCCTCGTTATGAAGGCTTGCTGCAAATCGCTAAAGGATTGCTAGGTAAGGTGAACGTCTTTCCGGACAAGAGTGAGGACCAGTCGTGTTGCGTTGAACGCCCAAAACCACTGACATTCGACCATGAGTCCCAGGCGGTAGTTGAGCTGGTAATCGGCCTGATATGACCGGTCTGGTGAACAGACCAAAAACGACCAACTTTTCTGGGTTTGGCTGTTGTGCCATGGTGACAGACAAGCTGTCAACGAAGAGCCTAGCGGGAAAGCCAGCTGACCTTCACAGTGCTGGCAGCGGACCCCAAACTCTGCACAGGTGCCCCAACAGAAGATGCAAGTGTTTTCAGCTAACATAACCTGCGCCAGCTTGCCATGGAATAACTGTGACATCACTCCTCTGCGCAGTTTAAGTCGAGTAGCTAAGCTGTTGACATTTACAAAAAAATTATTTTTGATTATCGCCGGATAAAATCAAACTCCTCCTTCACTGTGAGTGACAGGACATTATAGCTGCGTAAAAACCGCGGTTAAAAAATCAGCAAGTTGTGCTCAATAATATTTTGCTTACGAGAATCTGAATGTTTGGCTAAATGTTGGGTACTTAACCGGAATGATATTTGTCTCGAAGGAATCGGAGGCGCTGTTGGACGAACGCAAACAAATTTTGGGTATGTCTTATTTGAGACAAATTTGATGACAAGTCTGTCAGACAATAATTGCTAGTTGGCCGTTCAGGAAACTTTTTTTTCTGTTCCAAACATAGGTTTTATCTAGAGTTTTCTTGCTATTGGCCGTTCATCTTTGGGTTTGTGTTAGAAGGATGCAAACATGGTACTACTAAATTATTCACGATTTAGTGGATTTAGGTGCTGTTGTCAAAATTGCTATTACTGACTCCATCACTCCGATGGAAACTAACTTTGTTTATGTATATGTTTTCCTGGCACGATTCATTGTTCGTTTGTTGTTGTTTAGGTTTTCGTGGCACGGAGTGATATACTCGCACGAATGCTAACCAAGATAGCGCGTACCTATGAAATACAGCTTTGGGATGAGATTACTTTCTAACCATGCAGAAAGTTCCTGAAATTACTTAACTACGAATGCCTCGGGATTGGTTTTTCGGCAGCTGTAGAATAATTGATTTGATATAACTATTTTGCTCGACTTAAAACATTTAACAGGGTGTTAAGTGGGTAATGAAACGATATGCCTTTATATGATAACCATTGCACATTCTGATAGTGAATGTTATGTCAAACAATTCTTAGTTTTTGGAAAGAAATATGACCGTGGATATTTTTAATGTAGAAGGAGGATGGGATATAAGATTGCGCTATCCCTGTACCGGTGCTACTGTCAATGCTGAGTGACGCATGTGACGTTCGCAGTCAAGCTGTGGGCCCGCCACAGTGTGTGTGTGACACAAGCTGGCTCGTCCTCTTTCATCTGTCAACCGCCTGAGTGAACGGTCGTGTAAGCGGGGGCTTCTCGTCGGAGCGGAACGCACATATTACATAAACAATGTGTAAAAATGTGAACCTGATGAATAAAAATAAATAAATTGCTCGTTCTACAGCTAGGTGCAGAATAGTTGTCCGCAAAGCGGCTTCAATTTAGAACTGTCAAAGCGGAACCAATTTACTGTTTGGAAAATTATGCCATGAATTGGCAAGTATTGTAATCGATCTATAATTTATTTTGTCAGGAATAAAAAAGTAGAGGGCGTCGAGCTTTTGAGTCAGTCTTAAGAAAAGGGATGAAATCGAGATTGTCTTAATTCGTTGCTAACATTTCCATAAGCGCTATGTCTCACTCAAAACCTATGTTTACAAATTTTTTAAGACGAATTATCAGTAACTGTGAATGGCACCTGCCAAATAACATTGAATAATCTTACTCCTGTATTATCACTGCGCTTCAAAGATACATAATCTCGTAACTTCCATCCGGTTGCTCTTCTGATTCACGAAATTCCCCCACTTCTGACGCAATATTTCATCACGTTAAAAACAAAGAAGGACTCTTTTAACCGCCCATCGTTTAGTCTACAAAAAAAAGCACGAAGAACTTAATTTTTCAGCGAAAACATTAATATGTATCATCAGATCCTAAATGTTTCAAAACGAGTCACTTCAACAGCAAAACATATGTCACGCTTGAGCTTGAACAAAGCCTTCTACTTTGTTTATGTTTACAGCTGTAGTTCAGTTGTATTAGTGAGGAGCAGTGGGGATCATTCGGAAATCACGTTACGCCTTCTGTCTTTTCAGCACTCAGTTCTACAGCATTGCCTTGGAGTTCTCGATTGCGAGATTCCTACTCGAAACTAGGTTTCCAAAGGCTTGATTGTTGAGGGAACCCAGGCCGACTGGGTGAGAGGCAACCACACTTAACACTACACCACGAGTTCCGATTTTCTGTGCACAGTCTGGACTAGATTTAGGAAGGATTCTACAAAAATCACTTTGAATAACACAACACGACATTTTTGGAGTTGATGTCAGTAAACACTTCATGTTTCCTCAAGGTATTACAAATAAGGGCTCTCCAAACGCGCTTTAATTGACAGCATTGATTTTTATTAAATTTCCTACGAAAGAATAAAGAGGTCGGGTATGAATGTAATAAATTCGTTCAAAGATATAGGGACATAAGGACTTTTTGTAAAATTAAACGAATTAAGAATATCGTATTTTTCATCGAAAAAACACAAAACAAGTTTTTAAAACTCTGCCATTTTTCATTGCTCAACTGTTAAAAAAAGGAACGTGTGCTTTTAAGGGAAATTCAATGGAATTTTCTAACCCATAAGGGTAGGGTGGGGTAGGGTTTTTCATTTAGATCACAATATTCCATTTTTAAATTTCGTGTTATTTTCTTATTTTGCAGGGTTATTTTTCAGAGTGTAATAATGTTCTACAAAATTTTAGAACAAAAAATTTTTTGCATAAAAGTCCCTTAGATACCAAATGTCCATCTCAATACCATTTCAGACTCAAAGTATTGTTTTACCTTTCTTCGCATGTTTAAAAATTGAAGGCGTCATACCACCCCTCCGTCACAAGATATCCAAAAACGGACAATTATAAAACTATTATTTCGCAGGATATTCACCTAATTTCAAAATGTAAACAAAATTTTGCTGAAAATTGATCGCAGAGTGCGAGTTTCATGTTAAAAGCAAGGAAATAAAAATATACGGAAAAACTTTTTTGTTCGTGATTCGATTATACGAAGTCCCACACAAACCTTCAAATAATCAAAACTACGGATAATCGATATTAGACTGTATTTGGCTGTATTATTGACCATTGAAAAAATTATAGCAATTCGATCCAATCAACTTAAATATATTGTATTGACCATTAAGTCGTTTCTTACCTTATAAGACTACTCAATTTCAAATAAAAAATTAAAGTTTGTATTACCAATTCATTTTATCTGCAAGTTTGAGGTGTCTGAAACGCCTAACAATAGTCCACACGTTTTTTTAATACTAAATGAACGCATTTAAAACAGAGGTTCTCAGCCGTATATCACTGATTCGTGCAAGTAAGTAAAAAGGTTTAATAGCGCCTCGTTAATCGCATGCGAGCAATTCTCTACGAATATGTAATAGCCATTTTTAGGTAACTTTTTTGAAAATAGTTGCAGTTATTCAATGATATTTTTTAAAGTCTCACCCAAACAATTAGCCAATTTCTAATGCCGCTATCTCAGCAACTAATGGTCCGATTTTCAATTCTAAAATATGAAACATTCGTGAAATTTTTCGAAAATAGTATACTATTTTTTTAATTCAAGACTAACACTTCAAAAGACGCAATATTGAATGCGAAGACATCAAATCGATAAAAATCCTTCAGAAGATTTTTGAATTTTTAATCATCATTTTTGTATGGACAGCTGCCAAATTTGCATGGAAAATTATACGGACAAACTAATGATGAAAAATGGCTTCTTTGGGCATACCAAAGGCACCAAATAAGTTTCAGTCGGATTAAAAAATACAAAAAAATCGAATGAATGAAATCTCAGAGAATTACTCATGCATTGTTATTAAAATGTAACAAAAATGACTCCGGTGGGCGTACCAAGTCCTAATCTCAAATATGTAAATTCCCAAAAATGGTTTACAACTCGCGCGCGGAGCTTGAATGAAAAAAGTGCATTTTTCGAGTATTTTTCAGAAATGCGCGTGACAATCATACTAAAGTCATTCAAATTTGGTCGCCTTGGGCTTCAAGTGATAGTTTAATGTCCCCTGAACCAATTACTGTATAGACATAGTTCATAAAAGCTTGTGTTTGGGCATAGCAGGGCGTTTTAGGGAGCAAAATTGTATTTTTTAGCCAAAAAATTTCAAAAATCACTTCCCAAAACCAGCCAAAAAATTTTGCATCCAAAACTAATGCATTCAGCTTATAGGAAATTTAACGGAGATCATTTTGTTTTTTTAACATTCAATTTATGTCCACGCAAAGTCGAGATATTTGCATTTTAGTGCACAAAAAGTGACGAATTTTCAAAATTCTTGGTATATAAGCGTTTTTAGCATAAAACATTGGCTACTATGATTACAAACGGGAAGGCATATATTTTGGATATATTTATTTTGTTCGCTCAAAAACGATATTTGTTAATAAAATTTCATGAAAAAACATGAGATTTTCTAAAAGTACTGCTATGTGCTCTCCTAGATATGAACAAATAAAGCTCTAATGGGTAACTTTTTTTGGCTTTGCGTGGACATAAATTGAATGTTAAAAAAAGCAAAATGATCTCCGTTAAATTTCCTATAAGCTGAATGCATTAGTTTTGGCTGCAACATTTTTTGGCTGGTTTTGGGGAGTGATTTTTGAAAGCTTTTATGGACTGTGTCTATACAGGAATTTGTTCAGGGGACATTAAACTATCACTTGAAGCCCAAGGCGACCAAATTTGAATGACTTTAGTATGATTGTCACGCGCATTTCTGAAAAATACTCGAAAAATGCACTTTTTTCATTCAAGCTCCGCGCGCGAGTTGTAAACCATTTTTGGGAATTTTTTGTTGTATGAAAACATTGTTCCTGACATCATAATCTATCATTCTAGGGGTGAGCACCGAAGATTTGACAACTTTTCATTTTTTGGGACGGCCTAGTGGACAATCACAAACCTGAAACTCCATGGGGGTAGGACCTGCAGATGAAAATAATCTTAATCAAATAATTTAAGAAATATTCTTTAATCAGCTTTCTTGAGCAAACCAAAATTAGATAAATCAAAATCACAAATTCAGCGTGTTGAGGAAAACAACTATACTATTTCTGTAAAACGCTGATATTCAAAGCTGACCAAAGTTTTTCAAAAGACATTTGATAGTAGATTTCCAGACTACTTATGCTTAACATTTCAAAGGATTTGGTCAAATCCCCAGCGAACGCCAGCCAATTGAACGTTGAGTGAGGTGGAAGAAATCGTCCAATGTCATAAACGTTTGACCAGTACAGTAACTCAAGTTATTAAGGGCCTAGATGGTGTCATCCATTCTTGGAACAAATACTGGTACTTAATTAAAAAAAACTTCAGCAAAAAATGTTTTGCAAATCTGCAAAAACAAAAATTTCAAATAGCTTGAATGAATTAAAACTAACGGAATAGGAAATTAACAGCTACAAGGATCTCGACGGAAACGTTTTTTTTCTCTGACATTGAAGTAGACTAAAACCGGCTACTTTATATACACAAGATTAAACAATCAACAAAAAAGGACTACTAGAACAGTTCAGCTAACTTTTAGTGCTTCTCGTGATAGCGTAAAAAGAAGGGGAAACACAGCAGCAGTAGATATCTTTAATCTTTTTTACAGTCTCTCTGCACGCTTTTGTAGCCTCAACCCTGAAATACTAGACGAAGTTTACGTGAAAAAAAAAAACAAACATTTTTTAATTTGTCATAAGAAAATTAGGTTTAAGCTGTGATTCTGTATATCCAGATAATTTAATATAAGTATTTTTCAGATATAGGAAGCTGATGCTCTTACTAGAAGTTAACCGACTCATGTTTGGCTGTATTTTTTGATAATTTGTGTACATTTTTATTAAACATCTAAAATTCTTCTGTGCAAAAGTGGAGTACGTATCTTCTTCGTTTGGAAAATGAAATATTGTAATTAGTGTTTTTATTATTTTGAAACTCCAAAATTACACAATATCGGTGCAGCACCCAAGCCTATAAAACTTTACAACTCTAACAAGAAATTCCAGATCATGACTCGACCAAATAACGTCTGTAAAAAGGGCTCACATCTTCGCCAACTTTACGTTTTTAAATAGCCACAAGCTCCTCACACTGCACCTCAGTCAGTGTCGAGCATCAGAACAGAACTACACCGCAACCATGCCGAAGGAACTTCCGACCTCCTGGCTGGACAAAGCCCCCGCAAAGTACGACGACGATCTGGCCGAAATGGACGACTTCTTCCGTGGTCTCGCCGAAAAGTACATCCGAGAAACGCCCGACCTGCGCCAGCAGTCGTTGGCCCAACTCCGCGATTGGATCGCCAAACATCCCCACATCCGGCGAGTACGTACGGACGCTCCGTTCCTGTTGCGCTTCCTGCGGACGAAAAAGTACAACTTCATCAACGCTTCCAAGCAGCTGGAACGCTACCTGGCGGTTCGAATGCTGCACCGAAAGTACTTCGAGCGGCTGGACGTGGAAGATCCGGAATTTGGAGCGCTAATTGGATCGGGATTTCTGGTCCCCATGCCTGAACGGGACGCCAAGGGACGCACGGTGATCTTCTCCACGGCCAAAGACGTGGACGCGGAACGGTTCACCGTGCATCAACTGTCCCGGGCTCACTTCCTGCTAATGGAAGTCCTCAACGATTCGAACGAGTTTCAGTGCGGTGGGTTCGTGTCGGTGCTCGACTTCAGCGGACTTACAATGGCCCACGTGAACCTGGTGGGCGTCAACGACATCCGGCTGCAGGTGAACGTTTCGGCCAACGCCACTCCCGTGCGGGCTCAGGAGATGCACTTTATAAACGCCCCATCCCTGCTGACCACGGCCATCAACTTGGTGATGAAGCTGACCAGCGAAAAGCTAAGGAATCGAATCTTCGTAAGTGCCCTTACATTCCACCCTTAGACTCCCTAAATAACTCACTTTTCCCACAGTTCCATCAAAGCTGGGACGAGCTGTACGCCAGGGTGGACAAGAGCCTGCTGCCGAAGGAGTACGGTGGAAGCGTTCCAATGGAAAAGTTGGTGGCGGACTTCAAGGATCGCTGCCGGGAGTTGCGTCCGCAGCTTTTGGCGAACGACGAAATGGAGCTGGAAGTGACGAAGGATTCCGAGTACTGGCAGGAGTCGTCGGACCTCGAGCTGGAATCGGGTGCGATTGGGTCGTTCAGAAAGCTGCAGGTTGATTAGGGGGATCGATTTGAGGGTGCGTGGTAATGATTGCAGTGGAGAATAAAGATCATCAAATGTTAGATGGATTGTTCTCAACCTGTGATTCTGAGATTATTTGTGAGAAAATACTTCCGGAGTAAATTTTCAAAAGGGCGACAGCTTTAAAAAAAAAAATATGAAAATAAATAATTCGCGGGACAACATATTACGATCAGAAAAATAAGGTTTATCGTTCTGAACAATAAAACAACAATTTAAACCTAATGTTTGGACCCAATCGGGGTAATACAAATCTAAATTTTGGAGTGATTAGTTCAGTAAGATTTCAACACATAATATTTGAATAAGACAATTTATGAATTTTCTATTTCAAATAACACCAAAAATGATTGGATTGGCTTTTCCGTTACACGCTCGAGATCCAGCTTCAAAACTACAGTGAGTCAAATATTTGTCCGTATCACCCCCGCCGTACGGAAAATGTTTGTGGTACAAAACATCAATCAATCATCAATCGACGCGGCAGAATGTCTTCTTTAAGACACTGTCATTGGATTTGCAAAAAACTTTTTCTTAAAAAATACAAAAATAGTTTACTGAAAAAAGTTAAAAAAAGAGGTCAAATAATTGTCCGTACCCCTAGTAAAAGTACAAAATCTGATCGATTTAAGTGAATTTATTTATCAAATGTTGTTTCTGTGTCAAATACTAGTACCTCTAGCCAGTTTGTGACAACTTTGAACTTCTGATAACTTTGTTTAGTTAGTTTAAATTAAAAATTGGTTTGAAGTTAGTTTTTTAAGTAAAACTTATCAAAACATTAGTTTATCAACAACTATTTTTATAAAATTGCTATTTTATTTTGTAAGAATCTCTACTGAACAAGTTTCATCAATATGTGTTCAAAATATACATAGTTTTCATCTTTTTTATTGACATTTTTTGACCAAAAATACAAAAAAAAACTACCTCTTGCAATTTGAAGCACCAAATTTCGTCCACTAAAGCCCGATTACGAGTCCCTAGTCTGAAATTTGAAATTTTCAAATTGGGTACTAAAACCCTATGTAAATTTTTATGTACAACGGTAAAAAACACGATTAAAAACCATTTCTGATCACTTTTTTTTATTTTTATGCAACATTTTTTCGATGGATCAACTATGGTCCCCTTGGAACGAGCTATCAAGTAGGACCTTTTCTGTCAAGAAGGACCGCGAGGTTAATTTTTCAAAATTGATTTAAAAATCCATTTTAAACTCTCAAAGGGTTATTTTACTCAGAAAAATAAGCTTTATCGTTGTAAAGAATAATATCAGCAATCTAAGCTTCATTTTAGGACCCAATTCCCCAAGCAAAACATTCTGACCCAGGACGGTACAGAAATTCTCAGCACGAAAAGTGAAAATTTCAAATTTTAGACTAGGGACTCGTAATCGGGTTATACTGGACGAAATTGGATGCTTCAAATTGCAAGAGGTGGGTTTTTTGTCCTCTATCTGACCACCACAAAATTTCCCCCCGAGAGGTTAAACCGGTTCCAAGACAATCCGGATTGTTTAACGGTATTGTTCTGAAACAGTATTTTTGGTCGAAAAATATCAATAAAAAAGATGAAAACAATGTATATTTTGAATAAATATTGTTGAAACTTTTTCAATAGAGACTCTTACAACATAAAATAGCAATTTTATAAAAATAGTTGCTTATAAACTAATGTTTTGATAAGTTTTACTTAAAAAACTAAATTCAAACCAATTTTTAATAAAAACTAACTAAACGAAGTTATCAGAAGTTCAAAGTTGTCACAAACTGGCTAGAGGTACTCCCAAGTTACCACAAGCACTAAATTGAAGTATTAATTCAGTACTAAATCAGCACTCGAATGTTTTGAAGTAGTAAATAAGCTTTGCGAATGCCTCATAGTACCAAAACTTTGCAGCATTACAACTGGCA
Organism: Culex quinquefasciatus; assembly: GCF_015732765.1. Taxonomy (NCBI): domain Eukaryota; kingdom Metazoa; phylum Arthropoda; class Insecta; order Diptera; family Culicidae; genus Culex; species Culex quinquefasciatus. The sequence goes on along the minus strand of NC_051863.1, from coordinate 126,871,561 downwards.
TTAAATCACCATTTACGACCTTGAAAATGAGCTTCAAAGCATTTGATGTTTATCAACAAAGTAACCCATCGATACGGGAAACATTACAGCCAGACATGCTCTTATTGACTTTGATCCTCCTCCCTTCATACCGTTCTAATAAGCGAGCGGGCTAAGGCGCAGTTCCCCCAGTGTGCATAAGTTTTAATTTTGCGTGAACTGGGTTCAATTCCCGCCGATTGAAGTGTTTTTTTTTTGTTTTTTTTTTTGTGGAAAACTGCAGCCTGTAATTAAGCCAAATTTTTCAAGACATATGTCCAAAGGACAAAGGACATTATCAAAAGTTCTCTGGTAAATTGAATGACTTTTCTTACAAGCAATAAGCTGCTTTCCGGAAGTCTAATACACATTGTGAAATTTTGCCAACCGTAGACCACCAACTAGTTTACGTTAGCCGTTAGCCAGTACTTGTCCCTATTAACCCCAAGCCTTCCGTAATTGATTGTACTGTACTTGACTGGATGGCCGCAATTTGCTGAGTGATTCGTCAATAATTTTCGTTCAACGCAATGACAACGGGTTTCTCTCATGAACCAGAAACTCGAAACAGCAGAAAGAAAGTCTTCCTTAATGTTCAACGATGAATGCATCAACCACATCGATTAAAACTTTCAAAACAAACACTTATTTCAGAATACCTCAGTTGGCTGGCGCGCATCCTGGAGATCGACGAGAAAAATGCAAGAATAACATCAAAGTGTCACACTCACACATGACACGCAACAGGAGAAAAAAAACAAAGGAGGCCCACCACCAAGTGTGTGGAGCAGCTAGTTGTCCTTTTTTTCCCCCAGCCAGTGAGGCATTAAATCAGCATCACTGTGCGAAGTTGACTTTATAGCTGTCGGCCACCATTGCTAGTACCAACCACTAGTGTCTTCCTTTTATCTACAAGGACTTCGCCGCCCTGGGCTTCTAAGTGTATGAAAGTATGGCACGGAGCGACGGCGCCGAATACCCATATTTACACAAAGAATTTTAGAGCGCCCGCCGCGGGATTCGAACCGGCGACCTCTGGGTTGTGAGTCCAGTGCGCGGTCCGATTGATCCACACGGGCGGGACCATCACTGTGCGCCACTTGAAATATTTCTCAAGGGAAAAGTGCTGATTTAATGTTTTGAAGCATTATTTGCTGGTATTAAATGCCAATATAATGCTGATTTAATGCCGCTATTTAGTGCCTCGCGGTTACTTGGGCTAGTATTTGACTCAGAAACATAAATAAATTCACTTAAATCGATCAGATTTTGTACTTTTACTAGGGGTACGGACAATTATTTGACCTCTTTTTTTTTACTTTTTTCAGTAAACTATTTTTGTATTTTTTTAAGAAAAAGTTTTTTGCAAATCCAATAACAGTGTCTTTAAGAGGACATTCTGTCGCGTCGATTGATGTATACAACATGGCACTTTAGTCGAATTTTATGTACTTTTATATCACAAACATTTTCCGTACGGGGGTACGGACAAATATTTGACTCAATGTACTTTTCATAAATCGATTTAAATGTTTGTTCTGAATAAGCCTTTTTTTATTTATGCTGTTCTTTACTACTGGTGCAACTCTGTACAACTTAAAAAAATCTAGTTTATTGCTGTATAGGGGAAATATACCCATTCTAATCACTCTAAGCCGTTCGACCAATTCTCATCACTTTTCCGTTTTCCGCTATTAAATCAACATTTTCAGATGTTTCAACAATGGAGAGTTGCTTGCTCACTTTTATTTGAGCTATTCATTACTTTGGAACAGTCAAAAACACTTTATGAAAGCTGTAATTCATGATCAAAGTGCTGATAGGCTGATAATAGAAATAGGCTGAGAAAGGGTATAGTTCCCCTACCTAAGAAACAGTAAGTTCAACTATTAAATAAATAAGGTATCAGGTGAGGAAGTCATTGACGTTTCATACAGTTGATCATGTGAAAAAAAAAAAACTCTTTACTATCAAAAATAACAGTCCAAATCAGCTTCACACTTAACCACAACTCACATATCTTTCGGTGACCGGCGATCGGCACTAGTGACCCCTCAAAATCTCACAAGTTTAAGATACTATACTGTGTGTATGTGTCATTTCCTGGCCAGCAAAAACATTACAACAATCTACGCTCAAGAGAAACGCAAACTTTTTATAACAACCACCTTCGAGTCACTGATCCGCCAAAGTAAATCAATAGCTTGACCTCCCGCCGAGAAAGCCATAAATGCAAGTCTTGAGCCCGCGACCGAGCTTAGTCCGTGTTTTATCGTGTGTCGCGAGGGGTGTCGTTTTTGGGGAGTGTTTCGGAAAAATTCGCGTGTGCAGTCGCCATGATCAGTGGAGTTGGTTTGCGCTTCGACGTGCCCAGCGTGGATAGGGCACCGGAAGTGTACGATGACCGGGTGTTCGAGTTGGACGACCAGTACCAGATGCTAGCGCAAAAACTCGGCGAGGACGATCTGGTTCGGGAGCAGAGCATCCAACAGTTGCGCGAGTGGATCGCCAAACATCCCCGGATCAGGCATTGCCGTACGGATGCACCGTTCTTGTTGCGTTTCCTGCGCAACAACAAGTACTCGTTCATGAAGGCCGCCAAAATGTTGGAGTGTTACGTGACGGCCTTGACCGTGAACAAGCGGTGGCTGACTAAGTTGGACATCGAGGCGGATCCCGATCTGGAGCACCTCATCGACTTCGGATACATTTTCCCGTTGCCCCAGCGTTACGCCAAGGGACGCATTGTCCTGTTCAGTTCGTCGGGTGGTTTCTACGCGAACCCGCACAAACCGTCGATGCACGCCGTGGTCAAGATAAACCACATGGTCACCGAGATATACCTGGATACGAACGAGGCTCAGTGCGCCGGATTTGTGTTCGTGTACGACATGGAGCAAGCCGACATCAACGTTCTGACCAGTTGGCTGTCGATCATGGAGATCAAGCAGCTGGTTCAGCTCACGAACAACGCCTCGGCAGTGCGCATCCAGGAGCTGCACTTCATCAACACGCCCAAAACGCTGCGAAGCATTGCGAACTTGGTGCTGCAGCTGATGAGTGAAAAGATCCGGAGTCGAGTGTTTGTAAGTTTGATTTCGAGCTCGATTTCGGTTGCCAAGGTTGAAAAAAAAATGTGTTGGACTTGTTTCAGCGGTTTGAGTTCGAAGTGATCGTGCTTACATATTTGTTTTCGTTGAAAATGGCACATGAATAAAGTTCCCTTTGGCAATTTGTCGCAGTTGCAGGGTGTGTCATGACAGTACGATCAGAGCGGAACTATATTTCATTTATCTAAAGTGACAACATCGCAATTTTATGGATCTGTGGAGGTCAAAAGGGTAGGCATTGAAAGCTGCAGCTGACATTCTTAACTCAATTCAGCCCAAATTCGACGTGCGGCAAGAAAGCACGAACGCGATGAATTGAGAATCTGATGAAAAAATGTGTAGACTTTTCATAAAAATAATTGTTCCTGAAAAAATTAACTGCTCAAGATTTTTTAGTTTTGTTTTTGGGTAAATTTAATTTAAGAGCTTATTTGTAACTTTTTTCCTTCAGTAGATTAACTCGATTCCTTAAGCACCCGCAAACACTGTTTCCAACTTTGAATTAATCAGCTGTTTAAAGGTCGTCCACATCTCAGCTTAGGATAATAATTTCACAAAAATAATGCTTTAAAAACGAAAAAAAGGAAAAGAAATTATCTCGGGTCCCGGGTAAACGGTAATAGCGAAATTTATGCCATTTCAACAACAAATTCTGTTAAAATAACAAAAAGTGTTATGGTGTACCCTTTTTCAGCCTATTTCTATTATCGGCCTATCAGCACTTTGATCATGAATTACAGCTTTTATAAAGTGTTTTTGACTGTTCCAAAGTAATAAATAGCTCAAATAAAAGTGAGCAAACAACTCTCCATTGTTGATACATCTGAAAATGTTTATTTATTAGCGGAAAACGGCAAAAGTGATGAGAATTGGTCGAACGGCTTAGAGTGATTAAAATGGGTATATTTCCCCTATATTCTTTCAAAATCCATTTTCGCATAAGAGTTTAATAACATTTTTTGGTATAATAACAAAATTTGTTATTGGTCTGATATTGATCAAAATCATAAACAACTTGGGAATAACATTATTTGTAATGGAAGAATAACTCAAACTGATCGGATGATCGGATTAGTTGTTAAAATAACAAAAAATAAATAACGAAGGATAACTAAAAATGTAATTAGTCTGTTTTTACAATAACAATCCAATATCAGAATAACGAATATCAAAACTTGTTATAAATAACATAAAATGTTACTTGCCTAGTATTTTCAAGTATCGAAAAATGTTATCTTACGTTATTTCCGTCTTCTCGGTGTATTCATTTGACCTTATAACTTTCAGTAGAATTGACCAATTTAGATGCTTCTAGTTGCAAAATATCCAGATTTGTCTATATTTTGAACTGTCAGATGGGGGACACATATAGTCCACTTCTACTGGAGAAATTCCAGATTCCAGATTTTTGGTCAATATAACAAGCGCTTTTCCACAGTACAATGTCGGCAATGATACAAAACTTCAAGGAATCAGCCTGGGTAATTCTCCGCCAAATCATACAGCAGTTGCCCCGACCCCTTTTCGATTTGCGTGAAACTTTGTCCTAAGGGGTAACTTTTGTCTCTGATCACGAATCCGAGGTCCATTTTTTGATATATGGTGACGGAGGGGCGGTACGACCCCTTCCATTTTTGAACATGCGAAAAAAGAGGTGTTTTTCAATGATTTGCAGCCTGAAACGGTGATGAGATAGAAATGTGGTGTCAAAGGGACTTTTATGTAAAATTAGACGCCCGATTTGATGGCGTACTCAGAATTCCGAAAAAACGTATTTTTCATCGAAAAAAACATTAAAAAAGTTTTAAAAATTCTCCCATTTTCCGTTATTCGACTGTAAATAATTTTGGAAAATGTCATTTTATGGGAAATTTAATGTACTTTTCGAATCTACATTGACCCAGAAGGGTCATTTTTTCATTTAGAACAAAATTTTTCATTTTAAAATTTCGTGTTTTTTCTAACTTTGCAGGGTTATTTTTTAGAGTGTAACAATGTTCTACAATGTTGTAGAACATACAATTACAAAAATTTTGATATATAGACATAAGGGGTTTGCTTATAAACATCACGCGTACTCGCGATTTCACGAAAAAAAAGTTTTGAAAAAGTTGGTCGTCATCGATCATGGCCGTTCATGGTCACCCGCGACAGACACGGACGACGAAACAAATAGAAACGCAAAAAGTAACTTTTTCAAAACTTTTTTTCGTAAAATCGCGATAACTCGTGATGTTTTTTTTCAAGCAAACCCCTTGTGTCTATAAATCAAATTTTTTGTAATTGTATGTCCTACAACTTTGTAGAACATTGTTACACTCTAAAAAATAACCCTGCCAAGATAGAAAAAACACGAAATTTTAAAATGAAAAATTTTGTTCTAAATCAAAAAATGACCCTTCTGAGTCAATGTAGATTCGAAAAGTACATTAAATTTCCCATAAAATGACATTTTCCAAAATTATTTACAGTCGAATAACGGAAAATGGGAGAATTTTTAAAACTTTTTAAATGTTTTTTTCGATGAAAAATACGTTTTTTCGGAATTCTGAGTACGCCATCAAATCGGGCGTCTAATTTTACATAAAAGTCCCTTTGACACCACATTTCTATCTCATCTCCGTTTCAGGCTGCAAATTGTTGAAAAACACCTCTTTTTTCGCATGTTCAAAAATGGAAGGGGTCGTTCCGCCCCTCCGTCACGAGATATCAAAAAACGGACCTCGGAATCGTGATCAGGGACAAAAGTTACTCCTTAGGACAAAGTGTCACGCAAATCAAAAAGGGGTCGGGGCAACTTTTCCCGATTTCGTGTGAGTTGGTAGAGAATTACCCTCCTAATACATCATCCTGCAACAATAATTGGGAAACCGGAGCCGGTTCCAATTGGACACCAGTTGACATCACTTTAGTGCACCGTTTCCGGATGGAACCTGTTCCGATGCCCCGAAGGTCTGTCAATGTCAATTATTTTTGCAGGATGATGTATTAGAGGAAATTCTCGTATGTTTGGCAGGTTAAGCACTCACTCCTAACTCCATCCAATTTGCCGATTTTCACTATTTAAACAACTAATTTTCAAAACATTTGATATAAACTTGCTTGCTCACTTCTTATTGAGCGATTTATCACTCGATTTCAGTTGAAAACTTGTTAAATGAGCTGTAATTGAATGTTTAAGTGCTGATTTGGTAACATTAAAGGCACAGTGGAATTAGATGCTGTTGTGGGTGCTGGATGATTCCTTGTTGTTTTGTATCATAGACAAATCTAGATCAGGCCATGAAGGGTTAAGCCATTCGATGAAATACCAGCAATTTTTGAAAACCATGCCAAATTTTAAATAAAAACATATTGCAATAATTGCAGTTTTTGCCGTTTATTGCAATATTATTGCTGCAAACATAAGAGCTGTTGATAATTATTTTCAAAGTTAATCTCTTTTGTCAATGTCGCACTTACAGAAATTTTGAGGGTGTGTCAAGATAGCACGACAAGAATGATACGCCTTTCATATGAGGAGTGACAACAATGCACGGTGTTTTTCGGTTACTATTGAATATCTCAGGATTTGGACCAAAATCGTTGTGTGACATGATAGCACGACAACGACGACATGACATGACATGACATGACATTGTACTGATTCTTCTTTTGGTGAAAATGTCGTTTCGGATGGCTTCGTTTTGGAGATATTTTACCGAATGATTCGGATACTGAAATAATAGCTAAATCGTAAATTCAGCCGATTGAAACATTGCACATGCATATTGTTCTTCTAATTTCAAAAAAACGTATATTTTTCATACACAATTATTCCAAAATTATATTTTTTTGAATTTATTTCAGGCAGATTTTAGAGTACCGTAAACTGGGGTCAATCGAGACGCATGGGGCGAATTGGTACAGCAGTTTTTACCATCCCGGGCAGACGTTAATAACATAATTAATAATACTTCAATAACAAATCCTGTTAAAATAACAAAAAGTGTTATTATTTTATCCTGAAGTTCAACTTCAAGAAGAAAAAATAATAACAGTTTCTGATAAAATAACAAAATTTGGTATTGAAGTGATATTATTTTGAAAATGTTTAATAACACGCTAATAAGAGGAAATGTTATACATTTCAAAAACTCTCCTAATAACAATATTGGTTATTCGTTCGGTATACTGACTTAGAAATAAAATTACCATAAATCGCACAAATGGAAAAGTTTCTAAGTGCCCATAACACAATCTGTTATTATTTTTATCTTTTGTTAAATATGTTTAGATCTTTGGGATAATTTTGTCTAATTTTGTCGGGGTCATTATTTTGGCCATGAAATGGGGACCTTAAGCTAAAATTATTTTAAAAAGTTGAAATTTTGGAAGTTGATTTTTTTATTATTTGATATACCCCCTAAGGGACTTAGCTAAAATTGGCTAGAACTATGGGATAATCTTGAACAATTTCGTCGGGGTCATTATTTTGGCCATGAAATGGGGTCCTTAAGCTAAAATTATTCTAAAAAGTTGAAATTTTGAAAGTTGATTTTTTTAATTATTTGATATACCCCCTAAGGGACTTAGCTAAAATTGGCTAGAACTATGGGATAATTTTGACCAATTTTGTCAGGGTCATTATTTTGACCATGAAATGGGGTCCTTAAGCTAAAATTATTCTAAAAAGTTGAAATTTTGGAAGTTAATTTTTTTAATTATTTGATATACCCCCTAAGGGACTTTGCTAAAATTGGCTAGAACTATGGGATAATTTTGACCAATTTCGTTGGGATCATTATTTTGGCCATGAAATTGGGTCCTTAAGCTGAAATTATTCTGAAAAGTTGAAATTTTGAAAGTTGATTTTTTTAATTATTTGATAAACCCCCTAAGGGACTTTGCTAAAATTGGCTAGAACTATGGGATAATTTTGACCAATTTCGGCCGGATCATTATTTTGGCCATGAAATGGGGTCCTTAAGCTTAAACTATTCTGAAAAGTTTAAATTTTGAAAGTTGATTTTTATTAATTATTTGATATACCCCCAAAAAAAACTTTGTTTAAAATGGTTAGAACTATGGGATAATTTTGACCAATTTCGTCAGGGTCATTATTTTGGCAATGAAATGAGGACCTTGAGCTACAACTATTCTAAAAAGTTGAAATTTTGAAAGTTGATTTTTTTAATTATTTGATATACCCCCTAGGGACTTTGCTAAAATTGGCTAGAACTATGGGATAATTTTGACCAATTTCGTCGGGGTCATTATTTTGGCCATGAAATGGTGTCCTTAAGCCAAAATTATTCTAAAAAGTTGAAATTTTGAAATTTAATTTTTTAAATTATTTGATATATCCCCTAAGGGATTTTACTAAAATTGGCTAGAACTATGAAATAATTTTGACCAATTTCATCGGGGTCATTTATTTCACCATGAAATGGGTTTTCAAGCTAAAATTAATCCGATAAAATTAACCTTTTAGAGTTCATTTTTTTAAAATTTTGTTATGTTCCCTAACGGAATTGATTTATTTATTGAGAATTTTTGAAGTGTGAATAACAAAAACTGTTATTATTTTCACAGAGCCAGGAAGTCGGAGCTGACGTTGAAGTTCGAGCAGGAGTGAGACCTCGGAGACTGCATCGGATTCAGCAAATTTTCAGCAACTTTTACTTGGAGTCGGAATCTGTGAAGTCGGGTATTTTTGGAGAGCTGAAGTCGTCGTTGACGTCATATCCTGCATCCAGAGTCGGAATTGTCTTCAAAGTATGGATTCAAAGTCACTTGGAGGTACCCGACTCTGTAGCCCTGACTAGTACAGAGGAGTTATGGCAACTGCAGGTTTAGTTGCATATTACAACTAAACCAAAACAATAACTTTTTTTGTTATGGAGACATACCAATTCAATAACATTTTTTGTTATTATGATGCTCCACCTCTCCGCACTAAATAACAAATCTTGTTATTCCTTCATGATTCCTTCTGTGTTATTGGTTTGTTATTGCAATAACAACATAATAACAGTTTAAGTTATTCTTCGAACAAATCTTTGTTATTGATTTTTGTTATTTTAACAACTAATCCGATCATCCCAATAACATATTTCGATCTTCTCACAATATCAAAAACTGATCTTCCCAAGTTATTTCCGTCTGCTCGGGATATTGGAGCACAATATTTTGATTTTTCTGGTTGGTTTCGGTTAGAACAAACTCAGACCAACGAAATGTGTGTCCAATTCCAAATTTAAAACGATTAAATGCTCTAAACACTGCTGTCCCTATTCAGACTATAGTTCCGATTCACCCCAGATGACGGTACATCCAGTACAAAATTTAAAAGCTTTCAGTGCTCTAAAAACTGCTATCCAGTTTACGGTACCGTGAAATTCCAATGTCTTGTGATTGACATTCTGTGAAATTTCATATTTGGCCTATATAAATCACTTGCCCTAATTATGACTTCTTTATTTTCCAGTGCCACCGATCGCTGGAAAGTCTATATGAAGTGGTGGACAAAACGATGCTGCCGAAGGAATTCGGAGGTACCATTCCGATGGTGGAAATGTCCACCGGGTTCAAAAAGCTCTGCCAACGGATGCGCCAACGCTTGTCGGCGCTAGACGAGATGCAGATTGAGCTGTCCGACAAGGACAAGGAGGACGACGCTTGGCGGGTTTCGGAGGGTGGATCGTCGTCGGGGGTTGTTGGATCGTTCCGGAAGTTGGAGGTAGATTGAATGGTGGGGGAATTCGGACGATTACAGAACTAGTGTTAATTATTTACTGAAAATGGAATCATACATAGTCTCGCGTTTCGAGCTTTAAACATAATGTATACTAAACAAATAAACGCTTAGATGCAATAAAGTTAACTTTAATAAAAAATAATATTCCTTGTAAACTCTTATTAAAATCTTTGTGTTATATCAAACTCGAATACAACATCTGAACCACTTGGCCTCTACTGTGTTCTGACTGACGTTAAGTTTCTCGTCATAACAAGAACTTAAATTGGATCAACACAATAACCTCGCATAGATGATTCCTAAGAGGGGCTTTGAAGTGGTCTGAAAGAATTACGGGACAGTGCATGGCGTCATCACAGATCAAATTACAACCTACCCACTAAAACGAAATTTGTCACGTCGCTGAACTACGTCTAAGCGTTTTTTTGTAGACCAGTTACATCGACGTCACTCTTCTTGAAGGTACAGAAGTTATTTTAAGCCGTTGATAGTGGCTCCATGAACTCAGTTGCTTGCGAGCGGTTCAGGTGGTTTCGTTGTGGTATTGAGTTCAAAGTTGCTTCTGTAGACATGGCTTCTGATGACAGCTTCCTGAATGAGATACCTAGCTTAGAGAAGGTTCCCGATCAGTACGACGACCGGATTGGTGAAATGAGTGAATTTTATCAGAAAATAGCCGCTGAAGAACTTCACGAAAGTGAAACCATTCGGGAACAAAGTTTAAACCAATTACGTGACTGGATTGCGAAGCACCCCAACATCCGGAAATGTCGTACGGACGCTTTGTTCTTGTTGAGATTCCTGCGCAGCAAAAAGTACTCCTTCAACGCGGCTTCCGAGTGTCTGGAGCGATTCCTGGCCGCCCATATGGTTCATCCCCACTGGTTGACCAACCTGGACATTGAAGACCCCGAATTGAACGCCCTCGTGACCGCTGGATATCTGTACCCACTACCGGAGCGAGACGCCCATGGTCGGACGATAATCTTCAACGAAACGGTTCAGTTTGATGCAACAAAGTTCAAGGCATCCCACGCGACACGTGCCCATCAGCTAGTCTTTGAATCACTGTACGATCAGCAAGAAGTCCAGTGCGCTGGCATAGTGCACGTGTACGACGTCTCCGGCATGACCATGGCCCAGCTCAGCTTGATTTCGCTTAACGAGATCAAGACCCTGGCGGAGTACATGGCCAAAGCGACGCCGTTGCGTATCCGGGAGTTTCACTTCATCAACACCCCGGGAGCAACGCTGGCGCTGGTCAACATTGTGCTGCAATTTCTAAGCGAAAAGCTTCGCAAAAGAGTGTTTGTAAGTTAACTTGCGCCTTACAATGTCAACAAATCTCATATTTCCCCCCTCTTCATAGTGCCACCGAAGCTGGGACGAGTTGTACGCCAAGGTGGACCGGAAACTGCTTCCTAAAGAGCACGGCGGACAAACGTCCAAAGCCGAGTGCATCGAGATCTTCAAGCGACGCTGTCAGCGGTTGCGCCCCAGAATGCTGCAGATGAACGAGTTGGCGCTGGACATCAGCAGCAGAGAGGAGTCAAAGCACTGGCGAAGCGAATCGAGCACCGATGCCGAGCTGGAGGTGGGAGCGATCGGGAGCTTTCGGAAGCTGGCGGTGGATTGAAAGGGTGGTGGGAGTTTCCTGAGCTTCATGTAAACTTCCTCCTTGTCCGAAAACTTTTTACAATACCTTAATAAACAAGTTCATGTTCTAGTTAATCCAAAGTGTATTTGAATACAGATCTTAAAGTCTACCACAGTTACAACATGATTTTACCAAGTTCACGTTTATGGTTCATAACAATGTGGTGTCGCTGAGACTCTTTGGCAACATTATGAATGTTTAAGGTCACTTATAGGATGTTCTAGGTTCTTCAAAGAGTCCTGTAATACAGAGCTTGAAGGATACCATCGTAACAACACAATTCTACTAAGTTTGCGTAATTAATATAAAGTGATGTTCCTAAGACCTTTTGGCAACATTTTTCACCTTGGGATCAACAACAAGATCTGTAGGTATTTTAGGACACTTTAGAAGACCCAGAAAGTGGTCAAAGGAGTTAATATTATTGCCAATTAGTCCTAAAGATAACAAACAAATTATTTTCCGTAAATTCCAAAGAAATATCGAGAAATCGACGAAATAAAAGCATACCCGAGCAGGGGTAAATAACACGGGAATACCAAATTTGTGTATTACTTGGGCAAATAATGTGCCCTTGGTTGCCCAGTAATAGATGGTAAAATACCATGAAATCATATTAAAATCTTGTATGTGGAAGGGCACAACAATACCAAACCATGTATTTTGAAAATGGATTGAAATTCACCAAAATTCAACAATCTGTCGATTGACAGTTTTTCAAAGCAAATGGTTTTCCAGACTTAGAGAAATTTCCACGATTTTTAAAAATTTCTTAGTTGGTATATAAGAGAAATTTATATAAAAAAACTGAAAATCAGCTTTAACATTTTTGGGTTCCAAGTAATTTTAACGCAAAATTAATTATCTTATCAAAATTGGCAAAAAATTTCCCATAGTTTTAGAGGAATTTGATAAAACACTTTAATACCAAAATATGGTATCCTGACTCAGAAAATTTTTCACAATTTCAAGTCATTTCTTCAGGGGGTAGCATAGCATAGCATAACGGGTCTGTACCACGCTGTAGGGGGTGCCACAATGGTCAATTCAATATTCTTAGACAATTTGATTGTTGCCCGGTACAACCAAAAGTATCTAAGAACGTAAATTTCCACACTGTGCTACGCCCATACAGTCCCGTGGGGATTTTGGAGGGGATGATTTTGTTGTTCACTAGTGGCAAAAGTGCAGGGAACTCATGCGACTTTTAAAAGTGAACGGAATATTTTTGGGAGGTTTGGAATGGGGGTTAGGGGAATTTCATCAATTTCACCGATGAAATTGGTTGATTGCGTCATGTATAAAATGTTTTGGAAGTTTGTATGTGTAAGTGTGAGTCTGTAGTGTATTATCTAATAAACATATAGTTTTGTAATGATATTAAATAATATAATAAATAAAATCAAGATGATATAATCTGTAAAAATAATTTAAAAAAAATGTAATTTAAAATACAAATGCTCCAGATGGTTCCCTTGCTGTTTCAATAAGTACCATTAGTTTATGCCATTTGATCATATATGTTATGAGTAATGGAAAGATAAAGGAAAATGAGTAGAATAAGGAATAATTTGAACATTTAAGACCCTTCATCGCATGCTACGTCCCATCCACTCATTATTACTGCATGCACAATCCTGATAACATAATTTGATGAATTGATTTTTTCCACTATGTAAACAAACACAACCTTCCGCTCGCACTGATGGAACATAATTGGATCATTTCAAGTCATTTCTTTAGGGGGTGTGTGTGTGTTGTCCAATCCAATACCCGCTGGCCGGCAGCGAAATTATGGAAAAGTATAGTATGTATCAGTCTTGATTATGCTGATACAGCTTATCTCAGTCCCGGGTATTAGGTGGTGTTAGCCCTCGCGCTGCTTCCAGTGACCCATTTCAGAATGACAGAGCTCCTTGCGGTCCAATTCAGAGGTCACTGGGCATTGTCTGGCCCCGCCTAAAGATAGAGCAAGAACTAGACGAATCCTCGACATATGTTTAATCTTCCAATCCCATTAGGCAAAACAGGGATCGGCGCGTATTTAGTAAATTGCAAGCAAAAATATCTTAGTTTTCAAAATGTCCGGTATGGACTGATCTCACCAAATTCACGAAGCTCTGTTCTCTGTTGTTTTCCTTTTATGATAATGATGTCCAGGCCCAGATCAGAAAAGGTTTTCCATCCAACGTCGTTTCTCCACCAAGAAGTAATGCCCGATTGCGATTTTTTACCGTACGCGGCGCAAGTTCATAATATGCCATCATATAACAAAACAGCTCAAACGACGACGATTCACGCGATACGACCGAAAGATGTTCTCTGTTACTAGGAATTACAAACCTGATTTTCCAAAAACTTTTCCAGAACTCCCGAGCACAATCAAACACAATTACAACGCATCCGCGTCGATCAGAAATTAAACTTACAAAAACATAATAAAAATACAACACGAACGATAATTTAAATCTTTGCAAAAAAAGAAATAAAATTAATCTAGTAAAACATTCGCAATTATTATTTCCGTTGGCAAAATTCTAGTTCTACTGTGCCGCAATCAAAACAAGCACTTTTATTTCCGAGAGAAAGCACAATAACAAAACAAAGATGAAGAAAAAAAATGCTTTAAACTGATGAAAATCATGAAAAACCTCAAAAATGTGCACTAGATTTCATTGGATTTCTCTTCATTATATCGGTTTGAATCATTTCGTCACCACGGAAACTTTTAATTCACTAAAAACACGCCAAAAATTAAAATAATCGAGGACCGACCAAACGCCGAACTTCTTCCTTCCACAAACAAACGAACCTCTTCAAGTCATTTCTTTAGGGGGTAGGGGGACAGGGGGTAATATGCACCCCCTAAGGGAAAACTGTGATTTCTCAACCATAACAGCATTTCTGTAAAAGAATTTCGTTAGATGTTCATAAGTAACTATTATTCAACGTTATCCAAGTGAAAAAAGTCATTAAAAACCTCAAAATTGTTTAAAAATAACAGATTTCTAAAAATATTTTTGATTACTTTCAAACAACCATGCGGGGCAATATGCACCGCAACATTGGGGCAAAATGCACTACAACAACGGGGCAAAATGCACCGCAACAATGGGGCAAAATGCACCGGGTAAAAGCAGTTTTCACTAGTCACCAGTAGGTGACACCGCTGTTTTTACAAAGGAGCTTCACAGCAGTGCATTTTGCCCCGACCACGCTTTTTGCAGAAAATTTAATTAAAAGTGCATTTTTTGATGTTTTTGGACTCCTCCATCTTCAGAATAATGAAGATTATGGCAAAAAATATATACCTCAACACTTAAAATAACAATAAATGCTTTTTAAATTGTCAAAAATCATAATAAAAGTTCAATGAAAATTAAATGAAAACACAACATTTTACAGTTTTGCAAATAACTTAAGCTGTTTTTATACCACGATGCTCACATTTTTCCAGCATGGTTTAGCAGGGTTAAGCTTCCAATTTCTATGATTTTTCCCCCGGAAAATTCTTCCAAATACCGAGAAAAGCAGGGGGTGCATTTTGCCCCGGGGGTGCATATTACCCCCTCTCCCCCTATATCAAAAATGTTTAAAATCTAAGTTTGATTTTTCCTGTTTTCAATGAAAGCAATCGCTTTGAGACATCATTTTAGCGCAAAATTGATTATTTTGTCAAAGTTGGTCATAATTTTCCCTTATTTTCAGCGGAATTTGATAAAAAACTGTAATACCAAAAGAATATCAAAATGTGGTCGAACACCACATTCGAAGAACACCAAAATGTGGTGTTCGGCCATTGACAAATTCTGCAAATTTGCAATATCAAAACAATACCTTAAATTGGTATGATAGCACATTTTGCTCTTGCATACTCCTTAAGACAATTTTTAAAGGTAAATTAAATTAAATTTGGTATTGATACCAGAGAAAGGTATTATTACACATTTCCCTTGTTATTTACCCATGATCGGGTAACGCTTCCATACTGTTCAAGGTTTATCTGTATTTCGCATTTTCAGTGAAACTAAATCGCTCTAAAGTATGCAATGCGAAGCGAGAGTAACGCCACACTTTTTTTGAAAGCAAATGAATAACGCTGCAGTGGTTGATCGATGTCATCCTTTGCAACCATGATATTTTGAAGAAAAAAAATCAGAGCACAGCAATTTTATTGTTTGCAAGAACTCAATTGATTGATTCTACAATGCTGAAGTTTTTTTTTATCCTTGGTCCAATAAACAGAATTTTCGTTTTTTGCTTGTTGGGAGTTTTTAAACACGCCTCGATTCAGGGGTGTTCTAAAACACCCAAAAAGCAATATATATTTGTTTTATTGAGCATTTGAAAAAAAACCCTAGCAATATCAATTTTTCGTATTTAACATGCTCTACAATTGTAAATGCATGATCGTAGACTTCTTTTGATCATATCTGTGCATCAAAAAACGTTATGGAATAGCTTATTTTTGACAATTTAGGGGAAAATGCTTTGGAACAATTCTCGGAGGATTCAGACAACATTTGTTTGTATTACAATTTCCAAATTGTGCGCCGTTTTCAAGTTATAGCCAAAAACTCATATTGCTTTGATAGTATTTTTATACAGTTGTACTCATCTTAAACGACAAATTTAAATGAATTCAGCAGTAAAACTGTATTTTCCAGGGTTTCATGGAAATGTTTTTAAACAGATCTTCGATGAAGAGATAAGGTTTGGCGTAGTTATATACAGCCCTGCTCGATTATGCGAAGTCCTCGGAAAACTTTTATTTTGGAAAATCGAATCACGACTATTTTGTTGTTGTCTCGTTTTGGGTCGTTGAGCTCAAATCTATATATATTGGTAGTTTATGCAACAAGTTGCAAAAAGAGGATTTTTTCAGCACGAGTCGTACATTTATCCAACGAGGTTCACCGAGTTGGATAAATACGACAAGTTTTGCAACGAGTTCCATACATTTTTTGCAATTCCGAAAAACACCCATTGAGTGAAATTTTAAGTCAAATTTTCATGTATTTGTCAATAAATCGTTTAAATCAAAACAATGTTGAAAAGTGTTACTTTTCGAAACAAGTGCTGAAAAGTTCAACTTTTCAGCACCCAGTGTTGCTATTCGATTCTGTTATTTTTGGTACAGAAAAGTAGGCTATTTCGTCGTTCAAGAATTTCGACAGTTTTGTTCGAACGCGAATCAGTTCAATACGGAGCGTTGGATCGAGGTGCTCTTTGTTGCGTTGGGTTCGTATTAGCTCAAGGAAGGTTTATATGCTAAAGAATTCTCACTTTGGCCAATCTGGGACCGATTCCGGAGCATCGGCAAATTGTATGGAGAAAGTTACGTAAAATCAAATTTTGATCACAGGAGGTTGAATTAGCAAAAAAAACGTTTGTCGGGTAAGGCTTGTATAATCATAAAAATTCTCTCAAGGGATTTTAAATTTCAGATGGCGACCATAATGGTGGTGATCAGGGATGGAATAATCGCAACAAAAATCTTTTTCGCTTGCGAACTTTTTTTCCACTTAAAAGATAGAGAAAATCGCAGAACAGAATTCGGCACCGTCACTTGAGGTGAATCCGGACTACAGTCTGAATAGTCTGGACTGTAAATATTATTTTTAAAGATTTTTTTAAATTTCAAAGTAGAAAAAAACACACTCGAACACACTTCCCTCATGCGATTTTTGACTGTCGAATCCGGTTGCTGCTATAAAGTATAGGTGGTTTCAGCTCGTTTTTCGCTGGAGGTCAATGTCGCAATTTGGGTTTTTTTCTCCTTCCCCCAAAACACCATGCTAATCAATATGATTGCAGTTCTCGAACAACGACTGTTGGCAAGCCATGCGTGAAGACGATGACCGAATGATGCTTCCACACCAAATTTCTTCCGTGTTCGAAAATTGGATGGGGGTGTGTTATTCTATGATGTGGTCAAAATGTAGTTTTCTTAGAGTGAAAAAAAAACTTGCCCGTAGGTGCTCAAATGGATGCCGGTCGTAAATCTGTCCCTAAAGGTCGTTCGGCTAACGGGCATGCTCTTAGCACCTTCTTTAGTGGCGGCTAGTAGTTGTGATTTGACGCCCTGTCGAGTGTATAGACAAACGATAAAATGTGTACAAAGTGGCAGTTAATTAGCTTCCCTTCAAAGCGCCATCTGTCCGCGGGCACGACTTGGAACCCTTTAGTTCGTCATGCGCGAAATGCAGCAAAGAAACAAGAAAGATATTGCGTAATTGCAAAGAAAACCAAAACATCAATCAAGAGAGATGATTTTATTTCCTTCTTGAAGTGGTCGCTTGGAAGTGACTTGAAACGTCTATATAGAAATATTGATAAAACGCTGTAACGCGTATGACACCAAACTACCTCAAACTTGTAACTAGCAACGTTCTCTTTATCAACACATTTCTCCATGATGGTTGACTTAAGTTCCCCCCTCGATAGGCACACCCAGAAACTGAGGAAACAAAAAAAATAGAATCAACACTCGCCATCTCTGTATAAGCTAACAACACGTGTACGAGTGTACGAGATTCAAAGACCAACTCTAAACCGCAGATCACGAAACTGTTTGTCCTGGCCCAAGCACGCGCTCAACGGGACTCAACGGCTGAAACTACGAAAAACGACGCGTTCCGCGCTAAAATCAGCAAGAACGTTACGACTAAATCTGCAATCAATGCGCTGCGTCCATGTGACGCAGGGGTTACCAACCTTAGGAAAACATTTGTTGTTGCCAATCTACATATATTCCCCTGAAAAAAAAAGTTAGTAAGATTGCACCACAATTACATCGAAAATAAAAAAAAAGGTCAACAGCCTTTCGATTGACGAAACCAAAGAAAGAAATCATTGACATAAATTACTTTGAAATAAACATAACAAACGGCGTGTCTTCCGAACAGCAGTGATATAGGAAGTGCCTAAAACCATTCAAAGTACATTAAGCTACCGTACGACCTCACTGTTTTCAAACTTCCGCCAAATTCGTCAATTACTAATCGCCACCCCTGGCCCTAGTCACGCCTAGAAGATCCAAACTAAGTTTAGTGGTCGCCGTCGCACGGCCCGCTC
Source organism: Culex quinquefasciatus (assembly GCF_015732765.1). Taxonomy (NCBI): domain Eukaryota; kingdom Metazoa; phylum Arthropoda; class Insecta; order Diptera; family Culicidae; genus Culex; species Culex quinquefasciatus. The sequence goes on along the minus strand of NC_051863.1, from coordinate 126,852,960 downwards.
AGTCTGACGCGGCAGCTCAAGACGATCGGAAGCGTCCAGCAGCAGCAGCAGATCTAGTTCGGTCAGTTCGAAGTATCGTGGAGTTGCAAGTTTGAAACCGGAGTTTGCGCCAAGTTGACTCGTGTCTCGTGCCAGTGTCTAAACCGCAAACCGCGCTAATTTGTGCTCTCTGCATTTCTGTTTTGCTACGCTGATTCATCACAACCCACCTGGTCTCGGGACCGGACTGCATTTCCTACTTGGCCACTTTCGGTAAGTACTCCCCCTTGATGCCCTTTTATTGGCCCTTTTGCCCTGTTGATGGCGGTGGCGTCCACGACCGGTACCATACCGAGCCAAAGTTACCTGAGCCAACATCTGAACAACCTGAAAGTGGATTAGATAACTCTCGCAGTGCCAAACTGCAACGTGTGCAACGAAATGATTAATATCTGTTTTATTGCAACTGCTGTGCAACTTCACTTGCCGTTGCTGCTGCTGATGGTGGCAAAAGTGATCCGATCCGATCAACGATCACACACACGCCTGATCCACTTCTTTCTGTTTATTATTTTATCGTCTTTTTTGTTGGTCGATCTCTGCAATGGTCAGCAAATCAATTCCGCCAAGGTTCGGTGACTGCACGACGACGCACGGCGGTAAATTAAGAAACTTCAATTCAGTTCATGATTACCTCAATCAACCTCATTTGAACCTAGCCTAGCCTAGCACGTGTGTGTTTGTGTGTCGTGTGTGTATTTAGTTAGTGGCTTTAGTAAGATCTACCAACAGTCACTGCAGCAGTGCAATGTGGCCGTTCTGAGCTCTATGCTGCGTGCGCTTAAGTTTATGCTAAGAGATGCTGAGTAGGCTGGACCAGTGTGGGTCACTTGGTGAAACTTGACCCAACTTAAGCTAATCACTGGATCGCTGTTCTTCCATAAGAATAAATGAGTAAAACACAGTTATTGAACTCCTAACTTCTGGGAGCTTCATTGTACAAAATCAGCAATTCATTACTGTAGATGTAATAATCGTTGTCACAAAAGTCAGTTAATGAAAATTATCTAATAATTTGGACGAATCGATTGTTTTAAAAGTTAGTGTTGATTTTGGTGCCAATGCATGTGTAATTGCAATTGAGCGATTTTGGTAAATATTAACCCAGAGAAACTTCAGGCCGAAGCTAGTATATAAGGATTTTCACACAAAAATTACTTTTTTTTAAATCGTTGATAACTTTTCAGGATCAAGCTGTACTGCTTTGGTCTGTTGGACAAAATTGTAGAGCATTGAATTTCCTTTCCGTTTCACTTTGAAGATCGTATGAATGGAAAAGCCCAACCTGCTGATAAAATTGTAGAAAATAAGTATCTTCGTACATTTTTTCGATTTACCCACAAAAACTTAACTTCTTGAGTATCAATGCAAAAATATTGACAAATTTTGCTCTTATTAGGCATAGAATCTTCAAAAAAGCCAGGGAATATTTTTCAGCTTGCTGAGTGAAGTTTTGAACAAAATTACCATATTCTGAACACCTTAATGTTGACGCACAACCAAAAATTTAGAAGAAAAAAATCTCTCAACAAATCGTCTGCTGTGACATAGACCATTTTGGTCGAAAATAAGTTAATGATGGCGTTTTGCTAAACTAAACAAACACTACAAGATGCTTTAACCCTATTTTGGAAACTCGCTTCCGTTTCCCGGATATCCCAATACACTCTTGTGAAATAAAACAATTTATCATCAAAATGATCGTGTACACTTGTGACACATCATACATGTTGATAGAAAATTTGGAAAAAAAATCTTGTTTTCACATATTTATTTTAATACACACTTTCTAAAGGCAATGCAATCTTTTGTTTTGGAAATTATACGGATTAAGTCGGTTAAACTATTGATTTAAGCTAATTTTTGGTTTGTATGGGAATTTTGTGCACACTTGGGACACGTAGTACAATTTTACTTTCGAAACACACTTGTGACACGTGCTTTTCAGATATTTGTTAACATAATTTACTGTATCTTTTAACTGAAGTAACCAAATTAGTTGGAACTTGGAGCGTTTGTAAAGGGATAGTCTACGAACCGATTGCTTCAAAAAGTTTGGCTTTATCATTCATAAGATAGCGGACAACAGACGAAATATTTACTGATTTCTTCACATACAGTGCAGACCCCTTGCCGTAGTCCTTGTCACAATTTAATTTCGGATTATCGAACCACCAAAACAAACATTTCGGGTCGTTGAGCGAAAATATGACCCCGAAATTGGTTTAGAAATATGTTATCCAAAGTGCCGGCTGTATGGAGGTGCACAGAAAAAAATAATGTATTTTTGAAAGCTGTAATTTTTGAAGGTTGAATATTACCTCTTTTATGATGTAATTTTTCCTCAATTTAGACTGAAAAAGTGACATTACTCCTGAAAAGTGGTAAAATTTCACATTTCCAGAGGTAAAAATACACCTTTTTCTGACATAAAAGATGTACCCCTTCCCAGATGTAATATTACCATGATATTTTTTTTTGTGTGGTTGTAATTCCAAAAGAGGTCGCTGATAACAATTTTGATATGTAACTTTTCATCTGGAGTTTATGAAAAGATCTTTGCATAATCAAGGGAGGAAATGTTATAAATAAAATATTTGGGTGATTTTAGCATTTTTTTTATAACATGCAACACTGATCTTTTCAAGGTCCTTTTGTGGCACAATACATTGATTAATTTTACAAAAAAAAACGTTAGTTGATCCACCTTAAGGTAGTTGGTGCCTTCCTCACATTCATGTTGTATTTTCAAATTAATTTAAGAGTTGTCTTTAATTTTTTTTTAAATTTAATTTGTTTTTATTAATTTTTTTCATTTATTTTTTTAATAATTATTGTTTTTACCAGAACAGCAATTTTTAATTTTTTTACCAACTCTCCAAAATAAAGGAGCAAAGGGGGAGCTGTAATTGAATTTAAAAGTGCTGATATGCCAACATTAGATGCACGATGGAATTGCATGCTGTCCCTCTAGTCTTAGTAAACAATGTCTTATGAGTTGTATATTTCAGTGAAAAGTTCGTGTATTTCTTTGTTGAGACAAAATGATGTATTCAGCAACATAATTAATAAAGACTTTTTCCAGAAGAGACGCAAACACTGCTTAACCAATGTGGCAACCGGGCGAAATGCATGCTGCGCGACTCTCGCGCGTGAGCAAAAAGACCCGAACTTTGAGGTTATGCAAAAAACACCCTTTTTTGTAGCTACAAAAAATCTTTTTCATGGCATAACTTTAAAAGTACTTCACTAAACAGAATAAAATTTAATAGGGTCTTTCAAATCAAATTATTCGCTCTACAGCATTGCCTTGGCGTTCTCGATTGCGAGATTCCTACTCGATTCCTACTAGGGTCTTTGGGGACCCCAAAACGAACAGAATAAAGCGGGATCCGGCCAAAATCGGTTCAGCCAGTTCGGAGATAATCGTGTGGAAAAAGAATCATGTCTACACACATCCCCACAGACATTTGTTCAGAATTTGATTCTGAGTCGATAGGTATACGTGAATGTATATCTAGAAGGTGTATTTAAAAAGTTCATTTTTCGAGTGATTTCATAGCCTTGCCTCAGTGATGTGAGGAAGGCAAAAATAACTCAAAAAAATCACATCCAAGGGACGGCATGATTCGACTGCTCCTTCGTTTTATATGGTTTTCACGGAGATAACAACAATAATGGTAACGGATTTTTTATTTGATGATCTGTAAATTCAAACAAAATGTCTCCTGCAACTGCGCTGCTGCTGCTACATGTTTAAAATGTTGCTTTTGAAAGCTAAAGTCCAGCGGTTTTGAAACATGCCACTGCTAGCAAAATTGGTTTTAACATGGCTTTATTTTAGTCACTAGAAGAAAGCTTGAAAATCTTAATAAAACCAATAAATAAAACTTGTTCCGACAATCTTGAAAACCTACTAGAAAAGTTTTCAAGATATCTTGAAAGAAAAGTGAGAGTAGAATTTTCTGAAAAAAATATTGTTAAGCCCAATGATTTTTGAGCAATGGAAGAGTGCAATTGCTACCAGTATTGTAAATGAGGGATAGAAAAAACTATCATCTCATGATACCTGCACCAAAATATCAGCAAATTTAGCGCCCGTCACTGTAGCTTATGAATTCTCTTTATTTGTCTCGAAATTCTAGTAAGGGCATTATCTTTCTATCATTCCTTCTTTTATCTTCGCCCACGATCTTTCACCAAAGATTCTACTGTTCTCTCAGGAATCTGCAACGAACAAACGCAGGATAGGAATTTGGAACCGATCACGCATTACGTCCGCTCTTTTTATGGAAGGGGGGGGAGTGAAAGCGGGAATGAAAATAAAAGGTGAATGTCAAATGGAAAGGAAGTAAGCACTAAAATATGGTCGGTTTTGTTTGGCGCTGAGTGTAAAAAATAATTATAACGCTTAAAAAAGTATAAAATAAAATTAAAATAAACTTTAGCTTGCTAAGAAAACATTAATTAAAATTCAATACAATTCATAACTATAAGATTCAGGACATGAGATTTTTTATAAATTCGATTAAGGGGTTACATATATGTAGAAAATCACAAAATTTCGTATTACAGAAAATTTATTGAATCCTTTAAAATGATGATTTTCAATCACTCCTGAAACTTTCATGAAGATATTACATGATTAAACTGAGTTGAAAAAATCGGGGTGAAGACTCTCAAGAACTATCCCGTGTGCATGACGAAGCCCGATTTTGAAATTTTGCTTTTCAAAAAAATACAAAAATCAAAAACTGGCGATTTTTTATATGAAAAACACAAAAATATTTATGTCTTTTTTTAAATAAACAATTTGAAAATCGGCCTTCGTCATGCACACAAGACCGGTTTAAAGAATCTCCACCAAAATTTTGAGCCGATTTGGTCAAGGCAGGGTTGAGATATCGTGACACCCAGTTTTTGAAACTGCTAACTTCAAATAGCTACATTTTGGCAATGAAACAATCAAATGTCTTCAAAATTGTTTTGATAATAGATGAAAATGTATATTTTAATTCCCTGAAAACAGATTTTCTATATAATTAAGTGTGTGCTCACACTAGCCTCTGACTTAAATAAAAAAGCCATTTTGAATTTGTAGACGGAAAACATAACATAAAAAAGAGTTTTAAAAAATTGGTCGTCGTAGACCATGGCCGTTCAAGGTCACCCGCCATAGACATGAAAAACAAAACAAAGAAAAAAAGTAAGTAATTCATATAAAAATCGTAAAATCGCGATAATTCGTGATGGTTACAAACATGATGGGTTTGTTTGCAACCATCACGCATGCAAATCATATTTTTGTAATTGTCTACAACTTTGTAGAGCATTGTTACACTCTAAAAAAATACCTTGCAAAGTTAGAAAAAAACACGAAATTTTAAAATCATTTTTTTGTTTTTGATGAAAAAATACCCTTCAGGGTTATTGCAGATTTGAAAAGTACATTAAATTTCCCATAAAATGACAACCATCAACCTTTTCAGGCTGCAAATTATTGAATACACATCTTTTTTCAAATCTTCAAAAATTTAAAGGATCGTACCGCCCCTCTGTCTCGAAATATAAAAAAAAATAAGTACGGACAAAGTTTTACGAAAATCTAAGATGGGTTGGGGTTAATTTTTCCGATTTTATGTGAGTTGGTAGAGAATTACCCTTAAAATAAAAAAAAAATTAAAAAAGATAGGAGGTTGACATCACATTTTTCACATTGCAGTTGTTACAAAATAACCAAAACTGATCAGCAAATCGCCGGTCGTGCATGAACAGTTTACACACGCGATAGTCTCCACTTCTAAGCTTAAGTGAGTTGGATCTTGGACAAGCCAATGAATGGATGTGTTGCATAATAAGCTCTCGTCGCGCAGAAGCTAAAACTAAAACAACAACATCAAGAGGTGACCATGTACCACACGTCATGCTAAGAGTTTATGGTAGAGTTTCTAGTTTTTTGTAAATAAAAATATTTGAAATATATTGAAGTTTGTTTTTAATCTCAAATTAGCTTTGTTAGCAGAGTAGTGAACTTATTTAAATGTTCTAAATTGAAGCAATAAGTATCCAGTTTTCTCTGTAGGCAACTGTTGAACGCTCCACCCTACCACTTCTGGTGCCAGCAGCCTTCGGATTCGGAAAAGGCGATATTTGGGGGAAAAGAAGTGCCAACTGATGGTCCAATCGCGATCTGGAGAGTGGTGTTGAGTTAGAGTTTGATACTAGTTAGTTAACGAGCCTGCCAGCCACAGGTGGAGTCCGAGGCCAACCAGAGGAACCGACGATTTGCGTTTTTCGGCAGTGCCGAGCAGTGATGCGTGAATCTATAGAGTCCCCTTCCCTCCGGCGGCAACCGACATGCCTCAGACACAAATTGACGGTTTGAGAGCGACGTGTGACGCGTGTTGCATCCGCTGCAGTTGGATTAAGAGACTTCGTGGCGTTGTTGGTAGAAGTTGTTAGCGAAGTGGATTACCGAATGTGTTGACTTGAACTAGAAATTAAAGCAATGATTTGTCTGGGGCTTAACATGACTTCAAGGTTGATTATTTGAGCTTATGAATGCGACACAATATTTTTTTTATAGACATCACACCGTCTTTTCAGACTGAATTTACTAACTAAACGGGACAAACACAGAACACCCAGAGGAGATGGGCGGGAATCGAACCCGGGCCCCTTAGCACACATGAGGGATCGGCAGCCGAAGCCGCTAACCACCGCGCCACGGGGTCCTGATACAAATGAAGTAATCTGTTTTAAATAATTCCAAAACTGCACTAGGGGAAATATACCTATTCCCATCACTTCTACTAAGCGGTCGTGTCTGAATGAGGCTGGATAATCTTGAGTGTTCCTTGAAATTTACTAAAACCAAGTATACCAACTAGTAGAGCAGTTTTTGGTGAACATTTTTGTTTAATTTGACTTTTGCCGAAAATTATCCCTATTCCTTTTACAAGCATTTTACATAAATATTTCCAAAATTCTTGTCTGACGAGGATGCCCTGTTTTTCACGCAAATTCTATTACACCATATTCTTTTTTTAAGTCACCTCTTTTTGAACGATTCTTGATTTACGCAACTTTTTTTATGTCATGACATAAAAAAAGAATGTCCATGACTTAAAACGAGAATATGAGTGAGTATGGTAGAGTGTCTTGCGAACCTTCGTGGTGAACGGACACTAGAGCTGCGGTATTTTTTACTACCTTAGCTCAGAGTTATTTCAAAACAAAATTCACAGTCTTTTTAAAGACTACCTGAGTTATTTTCCAAAATTCTAAACAGTCTTTTCAAGACTAACCCCGCCTGAAATTTTGTTGTATTTTACAAACGAAGCCATCTTTTAAGAGAACTTTGCTTGCAAAATGCGTCAAAACAAAGGTAAACGCAAATCTTCTGAAGATTTGGTCGTTACGTCGGTGAAGCGTTTGAACGCTAAACCGGCTAACGGAAACAGAAAAAGAAAACAGCCTCTTCTGAGGTCTGATTCTGATTCTGAATGTGAGGTCAATCCTCCAATTCCATTGACAAACAGTTTCGGTGTTTTATCCGAAACTGATGACAAGGAACCTTCTCCTCGTACTGAGCCTTCTGCCGTCGAGAAACGAGTAAAGGCTCCGCCAATTGTAGTGACTTCCGTCTCCGATTTGGCCAGCTTTCGAACGCAACTGAAGAATTGCAAGGAAACTTGCAATTTGAAGGTTTCGTTCCAGCTTGGTCGAAGAGGAGAATGTCGCTTGTTGACGGAATCTTTACAAGATCACCAAACTTTTGTTGGTTATTTGAAAAACCACAAACACAATTTCTACACGTATGAGACCAAGAATGCTCGGCCATTCAAGGCGGTCTTGAAAGGTCTCTCCAACGACTTGTCGGTGGATGAGATCAAAAACGAACTTAAGGTGTTGCTTGGCTTTGCCCCATCCCAAGTAATACCAATGAAGAAAAAATCAAACGGGAATATTTCTCGCTTTGGTTTGACTTCACAATTTTATCTGATTCATTTCAACAGAAATGAAATCAACAATTTGAAACTTTTGGACAAAGTTCAGTTTTTGTTCCATGTACGGGTAAAGTGGGAGCATTTTAAGAAACATGGCGGTAATGGCCAGAATCTGACCCAGTGCCGGCGTTGCCAGGCATTCGGTCACGGTACTGATCATTGCGCCATGGTTCCAAAATGCATGGTTTGCGGGGATTCTTCTCACGACAAGGACAATTGTCCCGTGAAAGAAGTCACCCAATTTAAATGTGCAAATTGTGGTGGAAATCACAAATCAAATTTCTGGGATTGCCCCATCAGAAAAAAGGTTTTGGATTCTCGTGCAAAGCATCAGCCGAAATCCAAACCGAATTTTTCTCAAAGTCAGGTTGTACCTGCATCTTTAAATCAAACGTTCGTGCTGTCTCACTCGAACAATTCTAGAAATACCCCTACCGTGGAAAAGTTAGGTAACAACAATGGCATTTCTTATGCTAACGTCGTTTCGGGTTCAGGTTCATCCACGAATTTTAAATCCTCTACCAATCTTTCTGAAATTGGGCAGGTACCTCAAATCTCATTTGAAAATTTTTCTGCTGGCAACGCTTTGGGATCTTCTGATCTCGGCGATGTTACGTTTGAAAAATGACTTTTTGCAAAACTCACTGTTTGGTTTGATTCAAACAATGAGTAATGCTACATCCATGATGGAAGCAATCCAGATTGGATTAAAATTTGCGAATGATGTTGTTCTTACCCTGAAGTTTAATCATGGATCTAAGTAATTCCATCAATATTATGAATTTTAATGCTCGCTCTTTAAAAGCGAAAGAAAATGAATTTTTCAACTTTTACGAGTTCATAACGTGCATGTTGCTGTTATAACCGAAACATTTTTAAAAACTGGCACTTATTTGAAAAGTGATCCAGATTATAAAGTTATAACTAATAACCGAATGAATCGAAATGGCGGTGGAGTTGCAATAGTTATCCACCGTAGTATGACTTATAGCACGTTACGTGACTTTAAGTTAAAAGTTATTGAAAGTTTGGGCATTGAACTTGAAACTTCTTTTGGGAAAATTATGATTGCAGCTGCATATTTGCCATTCCAATGCACTGGGGAAAATAAAAATTATTTCAAAGGGGATTTGAATAAACTTACTCGGCATAGATCTCGATTTTTGATCATCGGTGATTTTAATGCCAAACACCAATCTTGGAATAATTCAAAAGTAAATTCCAATGGTAAAATTCTGTTCAGAGATTGCACTTCTGGTCTTTATTCGGTTTTATACCCGAATGGGCCAACTTGCTTTTCTTCTGTTAGAAATCCATCAACAATTGATTTGGTGTTGACAAATCAAAGTCAGTATTGTGGTCCTTTAGTGACTCATGCTGATTTTGATTCTGATCATCTTCCAGTAACTTTTTCACTTTCTCATGAAGCAGTTACCAGACCCAATAGTTCTGTGTTTAATTACCACAAAGCTAATTGGGACAGGTATCAGCATCATATTGAGAATAATTTAAATCATGATTTTGTTTTAGAAACCAAAGCTGATATTGATTCAGCCTTGGAATCTTTAACTAATGCAATTTTGGATGCTAGGAATATTGCTATTCCTAAAGTCCAAGTCAAATTTGATTCTCCCATTATTGATGACGATCTTCAGCTTCTGATTCGTCTGAAAATGTTCGCCGAAGACAGTATCAACGTTCTCGTGATCCTGCACTGAAGCGAATTCAAAAGATTTGCAAAAGGTTATTGACCACAGATTCACTCTCCTGCGAAATGAAAAGTTCGCAAGAGATGTCGAACAAATTAAACCTTATTCCAAACCTTTTTGGAAACTTTCAAAGGTTCTTAAGAAACCTCAAAACCCATCCCTTCTTTAAAAGATGGTGATAATATTCTATTAACTAATGGGGAAAAGCTCAAAAACTTGCTCAGCAGTTTGAGAGTGCTCATAATTTCAACTTGAATGTTTTGAGTCCTATTGAAAATCAAATTTCAATAGAATTTCAGAATATTGTTGAACAAGAATTTTCATCAGATGAAGTTTTTAATACGGATCTGAATGAAATAAAATCTATTATCAAAAAATTTAAAAATATGAAAGCCCCTGGTGAGGATGGCATTTTTACATTTTAATTAAAAATTACCAGAAGCAACTTTAAGTTGCTTGGTCAAAATTTTCAACAAATGTTTTGATTTGGCATATTTTCCCAGTAGTTGGAAAAATGCCAAAGTAATTCCGATTTTGAAACCGGATAAAAATCCTGCTGAAGCCTCAAGCTATCGGCCCATTAGTTTGCTTTCATCTATTAGTAAATTATTCGAAAGAATAATTCTTAATAGAATGATGACGCACATTAATGAAAATTCAATTTTCGCTGATGAGCAGTTTGGATTTCGCCTTGGGCATTCAACTACTCATCAGTTGTTGAGAGTTTCAAATTTAATTCGAAGCAACAAATCTGAGGGCTATTCTACTGGCGCTGCTCTTCTAGACATAGAAAAAGCATTTGACAGTGTTTGGCATAAAGGTTTGATTGCGAAATTGAAAAGGTTTAATTTTCCGATTTATATCGTGAAAATTATTCAAAATTATTTGACGGATCGTACTCTGCAGGTATGTTATCAGAATAGCAAATCTGATCAACTACCTGTACGTGCTGGCGTCCCTCAAGGAAGCATTTTGGGTCCAATTTTATACAATATTTTTACTTCTGACTTGCCTGATTTGCCCCCAGGATGTCAGAAATCACTTTTTGCTGATGACACAAGCATCTCCGCCAAAGGCAGAAGCCTTCGTGTCATCACAAGAAGATTACAAAAAAGCTTGGATATTTTCAATTCTTATTTGAAAGAATGGAAAATTACTCCAAATGCTGCAAAACTCAACTTATTATTTTCCCTCACAAACCAAGGGCTGATTTTCTTAAACCAAAAAGTCATCACATTATAAAGATGAATGAGGTAAATTTAAAGTGGGAGGATCAAGTGAAATATCTTGGACTTGGTTTTGACAAAAACCTTACTTACAAGGATCACATTGAAAGTATCCAGGTTAAATGTAACAAATATATTAAATGTTTGTATCCACTTATAAACAGGAATTCTAGACTTTGTCTCAAGAATAAACTGTTAATTTATAAACAAATTTTCAGACCTGCCATGCTTTATGCTGTGCCGATCTGGACAAGCTGTTGCTTAACCAGGAAGAAAAACTTCAGAGGATTCAGAACAAAATTCTGAAAATGATTCTGAAACTTCCTCCCTGGTTCAGCACCAGTGAACTTCATCAATTAGCCGAAGTTGACACTTTGGATGTTATGTCCAATAAGATAATTGATGCATTTCGACAAAAATCATTGCAGTCTTCAGCTGCATTGATCCGCTCTTTATATAGTTTATAAGTTAGTTTTAAGGTATCCCTTTTCCCTTTTGTACATGTAGGACCTCCTACATTTGAAATCACTGAATAGCGAAAGCTACAATATTTCATGAATAAATGAAAGTTGCTAGTATTTAAAATTGAGGTGAAAAGTCATCGTTTGTGATTGGACACTCAATAATATTTTAACTGAATGAATGTACATGGAAAAGAAATTTGAATAAATATAAATTTAAAAAAAAAAAAAGAGTGAGTATGGTAGATTACTTTGCTGATTTGTTGGGTTGTTTTTGGATGTCCTGAGTAATCCAAGGACCCCCTGGAGTTAAGGTCTGTGAGTCTACCGCCGTAACAAGCAAGAGATCTAGGGGTTTGACCCCGGAACATACCCGCATAACTTTAGTGAGTATGGTAGACTACTTTGTTAATGTTTTGGACTGTCTTGATTCATCCAAGGACTCCATAGAGTTATGATAGGGGGTCTACGGCTGTAACAAGGATTTTCTAGAACATCCGAACATTCCATCAAAGTAGTCTTCCGATTTCACTGATGCAATGCGGTTATGCTTGTTAGTCAAAAACTGTCAACCTCTTGCTTGTTACGGCGGTAGACCAACAGATCTTAACTCCTGGGAGTCCTTGGATGACCCAGGCATCCAAACACTTCCCAACACCTCAGCAATGTAGTCTACCATACTCACTGAAGCTATGCGGATATATTCCGGGGTCAAAACCCGGCGATCTCTCGCTTCTTACGGCGGTAGATTCACAGATCTTAACTCTAGGGAGTCTTTGTATGTGACCAACAAACTAGCTCATGTTTCTCAGCACTGACTGAACCGATTTGACCCTAACCGATTGCATTCGACTTGGTTTAGAGTCATATAGATTGAGTTTTATACAAATTGAAGTTTCGATAAGTAGTTCAAAAGTTATGCATAAAAATGTGTTTTCGCATATATCCAGATGTTAGATAAAAGACCAAAAATTGATTCAAATACCGTCATGTTACATATCATTGGATAGGTAAATGAAAACCCTTTCCAACAAGTTCAAACATTGAACACCTGGCAACTCTGTCTCAAGTTATGACCACTTAAGTAATATTTATGTACTTTTTAACAGCCGAATCTCACTTAAATGTATGTACACTGTGTCCGGTTCTATCATCCGACCCATCGTTGGTTATGTAATCGAAAGACCTTTTAACGAGTCCAAAACATTGAAGATTTGGCAACCCTGCCTTAAGTTATGACCACTTACGTGATATTTATGTACTTTTTAAAGGTCGAATCTCACTTAAATGTATGTAAACTGTGTCCGGATCTATCATCCGACCCATCGTTGGTTAGGTTTTCGAAAACGAGTCCAAAACAATGAAGATCTTGCAACCCTGTCTCAAGTTATGACCACTTAAGTTATATTTAAGTTATTATGTTTAAAGCCGGATCTCCCTTATTTTTTGTAAACCATTCCCGGATCCATCAACCAACTTTTTGTTGGAAAGGTTATCAAGAGACCTTTCAAAATAGTCTGAGTCTGGCAACCCTATTTAATTTATGACGGGCTTTCTAAAGAATTAAAATATAATTCAGATTAAAAATATTACCAGATCAATTTCAAGGAAGAAGTGAGGAAGGCATCAACCACATAGGTGGATCAGATTAGTTTTTCATGATTTATTTGATGGAATCGTTTCTCAGATGACCCGGGATCATAGCTTTGACAAATGCCTGGAAACATATGTTTGCAGGTCTACTGAACAGTACAGAATGAACGCAAATTTCAGGCCGTTGCAAATATGCAAATATTTTCAAATTTGTTGGCATCAATCCACCAAACCAAAAATTATATCTCCAGAAATAGATAAATCGTTAGAACTTAATTAACACTTATCATAGTGTTGTTTGCACGTATCACGTTCATCATTTACGGAATTTTCCCAAGACCATATTAGATCGAGAGTCTAATAATAGCTTCTATCTTTCAAAAATTCAATCACATCCACCCATCACCATTCCAAATCAGTTAACACCACCAATCACCGACGGCGTACTGCCCGATTCTGACCGGCACCAGATGGTCGCTAATTTGGAAGGTACATCAACTACATCACCGCACTACAAACTGCCCACTGTTTCCCGATGGAACTCCGATCAATCTCGGCAAATCTATTTATTTGTTCAACCTAGTTCAGAAATGTACTATTTCTCGGTGCAAGTTCAGCGATTTACTAGCGACGCCATAGCGCTTTCTACGCGCCAATCAGCATGCCAGGTCGAACTACGTGTCAGCACTAAGCTCAGAATAAGAGTCAAATTTGGAATGAAGATAGCTCAATCAGCATTTTTTTTTAAAACACGCTGGCAGTGTACGTGGAACGTGGCTCATAAATAATGTAAAACCTTTTTGCTATTTCTTTACAATTCCGGCGGCAGGGTTGCCAAAAATAGTGAATTTCAGTCGCAATTACCATCAACTGTCGGGGTGTGGCGTTCCTTATTTTTATGGAGAAAATATAAAATCTTTATGGTGCGTTACTCAACGTGGAACGAATTGACAATGTGGCGTAGAATTTACGATTTTGCACGTGTATGACTCTCCCTCAGATGAGAGCGCCAAGCACGTGTTTGCCAAATTCAATACTTTGCTTTGGCAAAAGATTGATTTTGAACTTGAGCCGTTTGGTAGAAATGCGTGGGCAGATAAATCCGGCAAAGTTGTTGGCAGTGAAAATTTCCAATCCACCGTGTTTGATGTTAGTGGCTTTTAACTGGTACACATTTGTGCCAAGGTCAAAACTGGATTCGTGTTTTGAACTCTCTCGCTCATCAAATGAACGTTTAAGCTTTCGATTTAAAAATACTCACCAAAAAAGTTCTTCGTTTAGTTGTTGCTAGTTGCAAGTGACGGCACGAATTTGGTTCAAAAATATTATCCAATCTTGTTATCTTGTATACAAAATGCTCCCCCCGAAGTACGTTGGAGAATGACAAACTGTGGAAAAAAAATCTGGTCCGTACCAGTTTGTTCGGTTAAGAACGCAAACATGAGCTTGACGATAGCATAGAACTAGTTCAAGTTAGCTTTGCCGGTCTATGGAAAGTTTTGCTTGGGTCTTAATGAACTTGTCCATTTGACTCAATGTTAATTATTATTTAAAAATATTATTAATCCGTAAGCTTGGTTTTGCAGGAAATCGCTTTTGAAAAAATACTAAAATAAAAAGTTTGATTCAAAAAACGCTGAAAACACAAATATTAAGAAACCAGAATTTAATCAAAAATTAAAATTGCTCATAACTTTAGACAAAGTTGGTAGATCTTAAAAATTTTAGACAGATTGGAAAGATTTTTCAATTACCTAACCAGCGATGGGTCGGACGATTCGGACATAGTTCACATACCGTAAACCGGGGTAACTTTGATAGGATTTCAATTTATTTTTGGAATATTTGTCAATTGGAAAAGTTTTTCTCAAGATTATTATTTTTAAAACATGTACTGGGGTAGGCCACACAAAGTCCATGCACTATTTCTGAAAAAAATCTTTTTCTATAGTGTTTAGAAAAATAGTTACGTTAAAAATTCTCATTTGAAATTCCAGGGTGACTTTGATAGTCATAGTTTTTCTTGTTAAAATCAGATTAAAGGTGTTTAATATTTACTTTTACGTTAAATGTACCATCACTAAGGTTGCTAAAATAGTTTTTCAGAAATAAAATCGATGTTTATGTTTAGTTAACTAAGTTTATAACCTTTTTAGCAAAATTCATAAAAATTTTAGGTAAAATTGTTAAAAAGTCGAAATTTTGCCTGAAATTTGTTAAATCCAGTATTTTTCAAAATTATCGATTTATATTGCCGTTTAATCTGAAATCAAAGCATGAATCACAAGTTTTCACATTTCATATGAAATATGTTCAACTGAAATTGCCTATAAATTTGGAGATTTTTTTGAATTATGTTTTAAAAACATATATTATTTAATGTTTACAAAATTATTTTATCTTCTCCTAGTGGAAAACTTTCCAACAAATCCGAAAATGCATTCCATTTTCCGATTCAAAATCATGTTCATTGAGAAATCATGACACTTTAAGAAGTTTGGAATAATGCCTTTCATAAACATTTTCTTATTAATAGTTAACTAACTTTTTAAACTTTTCAATTTGTTATGAAAAGTTCTTCTTGAGGTACTTTGAGTACTTCTCTTCCACGGTCGTTTTTAAGTAGTACATCATTTTGCGGGAAAATCTCAAACCTATCAAAGTCACCCCGTTTTACAGCACATTTAAGTAAAACCCTGCCTAAAAAAAATACATAAAAATCACTTGAGTTGTTATAACTTGAGACAGGATTGCCAGATCTTCAAGGTTTCTGAATCGTTCACCCAACGGAAAAATATATCTCAAAATCTGCAATAGTGAATTTGCTGCAGAAAATGTCACATTTTATAACATTTTTTGCAGCAAGCCCATAGATTATTTTTGCCCGCGTGTTAACATTTCAGCGATCTGCAGTTCTCACCAACACATATAAAGCTGGCCCGTCCCCGAGCAACACTCCAAAGAGAAGAATATGTTGGTGCTCTTTCACTCACTTTTCATCAAGCGTTCGTGGCGCGGTGGTAGCGTGTCGGATCATTAACCAAGAAGTTGGTGGTTCAATCCTCGTTCTGTTAAGGGTTTTTTTTTTGTGAAATACAATCAAAAAGCCGTCGGTAATGTCGATAATTGTCGGTAATGGGCAAAAATGTCATACCCCTATATCGCAAAAAATGCATGAGGACAGTTTTCATGCAGATTCTGATATACTTTCATGCCACCATGCATCACAATCATGCGACCGCCGGTTGGGTGTTGAAAAGGTCTTTTGACTACCTAATCAACGATGGGGCAAATGACGGATTCGCACGTAGTTCATACACATTAAAGTGAGATCCGGCCAACTCTTTAATGTTTTGGACTCGTTGGAATGGTCTTTCAATTACCTAACCAACAATGAGTCGCATTTTTATACGTAACTGTTAAACTGCTAAAAAAAACGGGAACCGTGGTGTAGGGATAAGCGTGGTTGCCTCTCACCCAGTCGGCTTGGGTTCGATCCCAGAAGGTCCCGATGGCATTTTTTGAGACGAGATTTGTCTGACCACGCCTTCCGTCGGACGGGGAAGTAAATGTTGGCTCCGGTCTAACCTAAAGGGTCGTTAGCTCAATCCAGGTGTAGGAGTTGTCTCCCTGGGTCCTGCCTCGGTGGAGTCGCTGGTAGGCAGTTGGTCTAACAATCCAAAGGTCGTCAGTTCGAATCCCGGGGTGGATGGACGCTTAGGTGTAAAAAGAGATTAGCAATTGCGCCTCAACAATCAAGCCTTTCGACGCCTAGTTTCGAGTAGGAATCTCGCAATCGAGAACGCCAAGGCAATGCTGTAGAGCGAATAATTTGATTTTGTTAAACTTTTCAAAAGCGATGTATGAGACCCAAACGTCTTACAAAATTCTTGTAAGCAACTTAAGTGTTGTTGTTTAAGTAGAATAAAATGTTGTATTTACGGTGTTCCAATACAATAATTTCCTACACAAACGGCATGGCTAGCCTCTAAAGTACTCGGATCGGCTTAAAATTTTCGGGACTCTCTACCCAAAGTAGTTTTATAAATAATTTTTATTAGGTCATTAGGGTGGTTCCTGTCGCGTCAGGGTGGTTAAAAGTTGACAATTTTGAGTATTTAAAAAAATCATTGTCAAACGCTGTTTCAACTGAACTCATGCGTATTTTTCTTAAGCCTAATTAACCTCCTTTCGTTTACAAAGTCGCTTACAAGAATTTTGAAAGATGTTCAATAAGTTATCAACGTGTTTTTTTCTACAAATGAAATAAGATTAAAATGAAACTCAGGACTATTGATTTGTCATCCTGAAATTAATTTTAGCAGTAGTAGGACAAAAAGGGAATAAATATCACAGAATTGTAAAATTTGCAGCTTTCTCTACATTAAAATTGTTGTAACTTTTCAGAGATTTGATATTATGGCATGTTTGTTCTGCAAATTTATTCTGGATGTTATTTGCAACAAATCCACGTGAACAGTTTGGATAAACACGAAAGAAATTGATGTTTTCAGATGAACTTGAAGAAAAAAAAATTAGGAAAGAAAACTAATTTGCAGCTATTATCGAAACTGACGACCAAGATGAACATTTTTCCATGATGTATACATAAGGCTACCAACTGTACGGATTTTTTTCCTTACCATACGGATTTTCGAACTTCTTCGCGGATTTTTAACAGGCCGGAATTTTTGTAGGGAATTTTACGCATATTACGGATTTGTACGGAATTTTAACAACTTTTTATTCATTGAATTGCTTTTTTGATTTGGTCGAAGCTTTTGTTAACTAGAAATTTTTGGTTTCTGTGAGTTTGATTTAAAAAGGGAGAGTTTTCCGGGGTTTTCTTCAATTCAAACTTGATTATCAATAATTCTAGAGTTTTTAAACTATTGTCTTGCTTATGTTGATAGGATCTTTAAAAAAACTCTAGAATTGTTCTTTTAGAAATTCCTTACTAAATATATTCCATTTCTAAAAGCTTTCTAAAACTTGTGAAAACATTTGAACATTTAACAAATCTAGAGTTTTTTTAAAGGTTCTATAAACTGTTGTGTTTCACATGCTATAGGACCTTTTCAATAAAAAAAAACTCTGGAAAAGTGTTCGTGAAAACTAAGAGCGATATTTTTCTTAAAAACAATCTTGACATTTCGTAAACTTTTAAACGTTTAACAAAACAAATTGAAGAACATAATTATTTGATTCAAATCACGGTTTATTTTATGAATACTTTTAAACGTGCAAGTTATAAGCACTCTGATAGCATTTTGTGAAATTTGTTAGCTGTAAAAACGACACAGTTTTATATTTTTAAGATTTATTAAATTTAATTTATCTAAATAATTCAATGACAGTTTTTGTTATACCATGGTGGCATATCGGCAAAGTGTACGGATTTTTGCTCAGAAAGAGTTGGTAGCCTTATGTATACATTATGTATAAAAAATTGAAGACATGTTAGGGAACTCCAAATTGATGTTTTGATAAAATAACAACATAAAACTTAATAATTTCAGCGATTTATTTGATACTTTTGATGATTTTAGATTAAATATATTGTATAAAAATAAGATAAAATAAATTTTTAACAATACAATATTTTGAAAAATAGTTTACCTGACTCAGGAAAGTGCCTCCAAGCACAAGCTCCAGAAAGAAATGCCGAGGTTCATTCAAGTTTTATAAAAATAACCTTCAAACAAACCGTGTCAGACACAGATTTGTGGCTTTAAAAAAATGATAATAATTAACAGTTGTACTAAATGCGATCCAAATTTTCAAAAATCGGCATCTTGACATTTTGTTCGAAATTGTAATTAGGCCGATGTAAATATTTTTCAAAGTTTGTGTCCCTTCGCTCTGGCCGAGGTCGAGGAGGAGTCAAAAAAAATACTAATTGGAATAACAATCAACCATTTCAACAGTCCAATGAAAAAAAAAACATTGGAAAATGCATTATACAGCTATACAGTTAATATGCAACCATCAGTTTTCAAAAAATAAAAGATCTGACGAAAACAAAAATGTTAGCAAAAACAAAGTTTTCGCATCGAAAATTCATTAAAATTCAAAATATTTTTAACATAACCCCAACATGCTAAAAATGATGTAAAACGTAGGGGAATGCATTTGAAATTGATTTAACTTAAATTTCCAATGAAAATTAGAACTATTTTGAAAACATGTTTTTTGCCCCCTAATTTTTCAAGCCAAATTTGTAATGGTGAAGGGGGGGAGTAGCGAAAACTTTAATTAAAATTTGTATTAGCCTTGCATAAAGTGAATACACTACACAGCCTCAAAAAAGTGTACAAATAACACTTATTTTTATCAAAATATCTGTGATCCGGCCTCGTGGCGCGGTGGTTAGCGGCTTTGGCTGCCGATCCCTAAGTCGCTTTGGGGCGCGGGTTCGATTCCCGCCGTATCCTCCTGGCCTTCTATCGGATGGGGAAGTAAAACGTCGGTCCATTTGCGTAAAAAAGTTCTTGGGTGACTCACCACACAAAACCTTCGGACGCCTAGAAATGAGCAAAAACTTGCAACAGAGACCACAAAAGACCCGGAGGTCGTTAAAGTGAATTGCTTTGCTTTTTGTGATCCGGCCTCAAAAAAGTGTAACACTATACTTATAACTCATGATAGGGTTGTCAGATCTTCAATCTTTTGGGCTCGTTGGAAAGGTCTTTTGATTACCTATCCAACGCATGATAAATCCAGACATCTTTTTCATCAAAATATTTGAGATCCGGCACCAAAAAAGTGTATAAATAACGCTAAAGTGCTCATAACTTTTGATAGGGTTGTCAGATCTTCAATGTGTTGAATGCGTTGGAAAGGTCTTTCTAAAAATGTATAGCATGACGCATATTCTTACAAAAACCACCCTTTGTACAATCTTCCGATGTTTAGCTAAAATCGTTTTTTTAGCATAACTTATAAAATACTTTTCTGAACTTCATAATGTTAACTAGGGTCTTGTGGGACCCTAAACAGTCCAAATCGATTCAGCCAATCCAGAGATAATCGAGCGCATATTTTTTTGGTGCACGGACTCACATCCAGATACACGCACAGACATTTGTTCAGAATTTGATTCTGAGTCGATAAGTATACGTGAAAGTGATTCTATGAGGTCGAATAAAGAAGTTCATTTTTCGAGTGATTTTATAGCCTTTCCTCATTGAAGTGAGGAAGGCAAAAATGTCTCCAGTTAAATTTGTTGCCATATATTTTTTTGTTGATTTTTTAATTTTAGGGTCGCTCATGCTGTGACATATTCCATTATGGACAACCTAGATTGGTCAAATTGCTTCAAAGTATTCGACAAAAAATTCACTGGAAGTCTAACAATTAAAGGGCTTAGTCTATTTAAATTTCAACACCGGATGCCTTTTTGCAACCAATCAATATAATTATATATTACGTGAGATTAAAGCTCAGTACAGATCGTGTGTTTTTATCCTAAACATTGATCTGCAATAAAATCGGGGGAGAGTTCGGCAGCCATGTTGGCATCGGTCGCGTTTTGCTTCGTTGGAAATAAGTTTGACTATTTTGTGATGTTTTTCGGTGTTTTAAGGCCAGATATATCGTTAATCTGGGAGATAGTGATGAGATCTACTTCGGGATGGTGAAGTTTTTGTAAAATAGTTTGGTTTATTGTGTTTTTCGAGCGATTTATTTGGCGGTTCTGTGAAAGTTTTTTTTTCGGCAGAATTCTTCTCTCCGAGAGTGAAAGTTTAAAGAGAAAGAGTGCTGTGAGTGGTTTTTTTGGTACGACGATGACGGACGTGTGAATGGCTTCTTCAAGTAGATGCTGTTGCAGCGTCGTCATCATCATCATCATCCATCATTGACGACGTGACCAGCCAGTATTTTAGTGTGCCCAAGTTTCCGGTGAATTCGCTCCAGGTTGTTTGGGCCTGTGACCCCTCTAAACAGCCTACTGTTTTCCGATTGGAAATGTGTTTGCCTCTCTTTATGTGAGTCCAGCTCCGAACTCCGAAGAGTGGCGCCCTGCTTTGTGAGTTTAACATGCGAGAGTTTGACAGATCGAAGAGACCTCCCTCCTCCCTTCTATGTGTGTCACTCAATTTACCATTCACATAATGCGCAACGGTACTCACGGCACTCACATCTGACAGTGATACAGGAACAGCGCAATCTTGATCCCACATTATTTATCTACGTTTTTTTTTTTTTGCTTTTTCTGAGTTGCAGTCTTTCTAGCCACTTGATAGGAAATTTTTCGTCAATCGGTTGAATGCTTGGTTAACAGCATTTACTTTGTCCATCCGTACTCTCTACCCTTGTAAAATTTATAGTATATAATTTATTTTAATTTCCATACTGCTGAATAGCAGTTCCATATGAAAGTTAAGCGGGGCCACTACGATTATGAGCCAGCCGAGCTCCTGTGGTCTAATGGTTACAGGTTTCGCTTTACGAGCGGAAGATCGTGGTTTCAAACCCACATGGCTCGGCACATCCTTTCCCCTGTACTCTTCACATGTATAAGGACCAACTGTTCTCTGTATAATTGCCCTACAGAGCTCCACGGCCCGATCGCAAAAAGTGCTTTGAAGGGACGAGTTTTCCAGAAACCAGAACTTAAGGGCTAGCTGGGTATAAGTAAACGTGAAATGTGCACTTCGGTTCTAGCGATACATTTGGACAGTACAGAGTGGAAAGGCAGAGCCAAAGAGGATTGAAAAAAAAAAAAAAAACATTCAAACCTCTTCGGCGGCGAAGTTACGGCAGTGGATCGCTCGACACACTCGCTCAACAATAGCGTGTGTGCGTGTCCCATCTGCCTAATAACAGAAGAAGCCTTTGTGATTCTATAAATAGAATTGCAAGTCCGCAATAGATCTAATTCCTGGTCGCAGTGGATAGTGGCATCAAACAAAAAAAAACGATTATGAGCCAAGTCGAGGCACTTTTATTGTATTTATTTTTGTTTGTTTAACTTTCATATGGAACTGATTTATTATTAAATTAAAGTTTTTTTATTTTACAACTTCCTGGACTACCCCTGATCGCATAAATGTCCCATGTGTATTTTTTATCGCTTTTGAGTTTTTGATGAAGTTTGGTTCAACATCGCGTCCCTTTCAGAAAACCTACAACATTCAGTACTTTTTCCTATAAATCAGGAGGAAATCCAGTTTTTGTGCGAAAACTTAACACGTAACACATGTGAGGACAAACTTCAAACGCGTTTTTCTCAGCTTGCTTTTTTTGAATATGGGCTTTTATGCGAACATGGACAGTGGAATCATTTTAAATGAACTGCTTTTATGATTTATTCATTCACTTCATGATTTTATATTTTCATATTATTCTTCATACAATTCTTTTCAATCCTACCATCCTCCAATACCATACGATCAAATTGCATCAACTAACGAAAACAAAATAGAGTTTCTTAGTTTAAAGCTTCCAGGAATCATCTTTAAATTTATTGCTCTTATGTATTTTTCAAAAAATCAGCAAATGGAACCATTTGGAGCATTGTGCTTTGAATTATATTATTCATTTTACAGCTTCCTTGAACCATCTTTAAACTTACTGCTTATATTTGTCTATATCTATATTTATCTATACTCCATATAATTTATTTATATTTATATATAATTCCTTATCCTATTCCCTTTCCTTTTTCCTACTTTTCCTCCAAATCATATACGATAAAATTACATAAACCCATGACACTTAAAAAATCAGCAATGGAACCATCTGGAGTGATTGTACTTTTAAAAATAGTTATGCATTTTACAGCTTCCTGGAATCATCTTTAAATTTATTGCTTATATGTATTTATTTGTTCACTATATAATTTATTTTAATCTTCATATCATTCCTTATTCTATTCATTTTTGTTTATCTTACCATTCCCCCATACCATATATGATCAAATTTCCATATAATTCCTTACCCTATTCCTTGTTCTTTATCTTATTATCCCCCATACCATATATGATCGAATTGCAAAAACTCACGACACTTACAAAAAAATTCACTCACAAAGCACACCACATCAAAACTGATCCGGAGCGTTTGGTACGGTATGTCCACGCATCCTTCCTCCCCTGTAGATTCTGTGAAATGTGATCCGTTCTCAGAATCCTCTCTGCGGTAAACACAACGCAGTAGGGCTGGCCGTTTTAATTTTTGTATTACATTTTCGGGTGTTCTCGGATGTAGTGCAATTATTAATGTTGACAAGAAAAGTGCTTGGGGCGTAATCTAATCACAAGACTTTCCAGCATGCTTTCATCGGACTGGCTGCGTTTGTGTTAGATTAGATTAGATTAGATTAGATTAAACATTGATCTGCAATAAAATCGATGCTGATTTATCGGGTAAATGTAATTTTCTCCAACAATTCATATTCCATGGATTATTACAATTCAATATCAGGTATCGAATGATACAGATACTAATATAAATCGAACCATGTTCGCACATTTTACTAGATCCCTTCCCGCAAGATAACGTCACTCTTCTTTCCAATTGAATGATATGCTTGTAAACATTACTGCATTACGGTACAAAACTCTCCAGGTTCACGGTCAAATGTATACATTTCTTTCCCACGCTCATCTGTTTAGAAACGTATACCAGATCATACTAGATATTTTGTTTGTTAAACTGATGATATTTGTTTTAGGCAGTAAATCACCACGCTTTGATTTTTAAATGATATCGTTCAATCTAACGTCACTTTCCTAAAATTGATTTGTATCCAACACGTTCATTTTTATCCCATTTCAGACAGCGACTCCGCACAGCAAAAATGGACGTCGATACCGTCGTGCACAGCAACTGCAAACATCCATCCAGCTACGTCCCGTACCGCTGGACGCTGACCGACAAGCTCAAGAAGACGGCCAAGTCGGAACTGCGCGAGGATGAGAACGTACGCGAGCAGTCGCTGGCCCAAATGCGCGATTGGATCGCCAAATCGGCCCACATCAAGCGGTGCCGCACCGATCCGCTGTTCCTGCTGCGGTTCCTCCGGACGAAGAAGTTTTCGGTTCCACAGGCATGCGAAATGCTGGAAAAGTACCTGACCATCCGGCAGACGGCGGCCCACATGTTCAGCAAGTGCGACATCGAAGATCCCGAGATTGAGGCCATCATTGACGGGGGTTACATTGTGCCACTCCCGAAGCGGGACTCCAACGGCTATCAGATCGTGCTGTCCGTAGCGGGAAACCTGGATCTGGACAAGGTCAACTCATCGCTGCTGGCGCGGACGCATTTTATGGTCCAGGAGGTGCTGGCCGATGACGAGCAGTCGCAAATTTGCGGCTACCGGAAGGTGACCGATGAACGGGAAATCACGATGAAGCTGCTGGGCATGTGGTCCATCATTGACATCAAGCGGGTCGCCGAGTGCATACAGAATGCGCTGCCGATGCGGCTCAAGTCGATCGACTTCATTGGGCTGCCCTCGACGATGGCGTCGTTTGCCGAGTTCTGCATCTCGTTGCTCAGACCGAAGATGCAGAAGCGTGTTAGTGTAAGTAAAATGATCGAGTATATTTTTAAATATCAACTATTATTTGCATTAATCATCCTTATAATCTCCGTCTCTCATTTCGCAGTTCTATCGCACCTCCAAGGACTACGCGTCCAAAATGGACAAGAGCATCCTGCCGAACGAGCTCGGCGGCACCGCCGGACCGCTGGCCGATATGGTGGCCGAGTTCAAGGAGCGTTGCCGAAGGAAGCGCGCCCAGCTGCTGGCCATGGACGAGATGCACATCGAAGTCCTCAAGTCGTCCCCGTACGCGACGGATTCGTGCCGGGCCGATCTCGACGCCGGCATGATTGGCAGCTTCCGGAAGCTGGAGGTCGACTAGATCGTCGGAGGCAACGAGGGGATACGCACGGGGAGGGACATTCCAAGCGAACATTTATTGTGGCTTTTTTTGGTGATATTTTGTACCACGCGATTGATGTTACACTTTTTTGTGAAAATATATACAAACGCAGAGACCGATGTGAAACAGATTATCTTTTTTGTAAAATGTTTTGGAGTAAGGTTTATTGATTTTATCAACATTGTTATTTCTAAACTTACAAACTTTATGTTAATAAAGGTATTACTTACATAAACTCTTTGGTAAATTGTTATCACAGTACATCCTTGACCCCTGCTTCGATTACTCTGGATTTTTGGAAAAAATAGCTCAGAAATTATAAAGTTTCATTAAATTTTAGAATACTCGATTTATAAAAAAAAATAAATTTTAAAACAACTGATTTCGGTAAACTTTGCCGATATTTCTACTGTTGAAGAGTTTGGTAAACATAAAACTATCGAAATTTAAATTTACTGTTTATCTTACTACCCATTTTCGGTAAAGTTTTCTGAAGTTTTTTATTTTGAAAAGGTCCAGTAAACCAAATTTTCAGTTTTTGCTCTTTGGGTCTTGAGCCAGCGGCATTAAAAAATACCCAAAAAGAAAAAAACTGAAAATTTGGTTTATTTGACCTTTTTTTTAAAAAAAACTCCAGTTTTGTTCATTTTGACAGATGGTTTACCGATCTTTGCCGATTTTTTCAACTACCGAATTCGGTAAAAAAAAATATAAAGGAGCCATTACACTATCGCAAACAAACAAACTCGCACTTTTTCGTGTTTTACAGCTTGCCAAATTCGCAAACTTGTTTTTAGCAAACTCGCAAACAAGGCAAAATACAAACAAATTCGGGCAAACAAACAAAGCAGGCAAACTGTCAAAAAGTGCGAGTTTGATTGTTTGTTTGCCGTAGTGTAATAGCTCCTTAAGTGTGTAACGAGAACCTTTTTGTTACCAAAATATTATTATAAAATAAACTAATTTAAAGACAATCTTCTTCGACGTTGAAAGCTCTTACTAAAGCCTGTTTTTTTTTTTAATCATTTTGGTATAAGCACTCACATTTTTAACAAGAAACCGAATCCTAATAATTTTATGATTTGCAGCATGGGACGCGAAGTTTGGTATTGTGTAAAATACTACTAAAATTAATTGGAGAATCCCAACCTCATTGGTATCTTCACTCTTTTTTTGAGAATGGCTGAATTCAGATACTTAAATATTCCGCCGCAACCGAATTTTCATTCTTGCATAACAAAAATCTAACAATCGATTGTTGTGCCTTTCAATTTAATTGCGCAAGACTCTTGTAAAGTGCAAAATGCGCAATACAATACTTCCCACTTTTGGCGAATAGTAAATTGGTTCCACTCATGTATAAAATACTAAAAATTTTAACAGTGTTGATGTTTTACATCAAACTATCTGCTCTCAGCAACTACGATTTTCACGCTTGTATGCTCTTTCCCCAAATACAACTGTTCTTCTTCCGTACTGATATTCTCAGTGCCGTACATAGCCGAACACGTTTTTGTGTTTACACACTCGCGTTTGACATTTTAATTGGATAAATGGACTACTTCGTAGATTTAAGTTTTACAGATTTTTTTAAATACTTATTTTTTAAAGTCTCTAAAAACAGCGTTTGGTATTTTGGGTATTCATATTGCATATATGTAGTTCCAACGGTAACTACAACCTGAACAACATTGTTTTCATACATTGAAATCTCATAACTCATTGTTCCTTTCCCAACAGGTCATTACGATGTATTTATTTAACAGCATCTGAGATCTAAATATCAATTTAAAGATGACAAAGGATAATCTCCAAATTTAGTCTTCTTAGTGAGCTTTGATTTTTTCCTCTACAATTTGCTGGGAGAATGGAAATTTCGGTGACGCCGGAATGAATTTACTTCTAGGCAAGACCAGAGGTCTCGGATCATCTTGCACCCTTCAGAGGTTCCCCAGACCCCATGGTATGCAAAAATCATCATTTATTGGCGGTTGAGTGGTACAGAGCAATTTACCTAAATGCTCAAGTTTTACGGGTTAATTCCCATTAAAACTTGTTCCTGCTCAAGGCAAGCCAGTTTTCAACCAAATGGGCTGAAATTTGGGCTGGAGGCCCCATTTTGAGCACCCTTTCGGGCAATCTCATATTTGATTTGATTTGATTTAAGCATTTTTATTTTTTACTGCTCTACACTACTCTAGAATAATAGAGAATGAAAAAACATCGAGTAGTCGATGCAAGATCTCGAGAATACAGCAGGCAACCACTTATAAACAAGTAAACATTGAAATAATTAGGAAAACAGCTTTTCACGCACGTAAACTCAAACCTTTTCTATATGAAAAGTCGTTGACCGTGATCTAAACTCTGCCAAGCATAGCCAGCCTGAACTCAACTTTAAACTCAACACAGCGGGGGGTGCACTGACCAACGGACGACATCACTCAATGTTAGAACGATATCTCTGAACGTGCTCACCGGCCATGGATCACGAATCCGAGCAGAAATTGCCTTAAAATGGAAAGTCAACATGATCTCTCCGCTGTGAATTTGCACATGTCCGGCGAGTGAACTTGTAACCTGGGGACCCAAATTTGTGTTTGCCGCGGCCAAACACGAAAAACGGGTTTCACTTCCACCACAACCGCCTTTGGAAAAGTTCTATCACCTTTGCCGGTCGGTGTGCGGACTAAGGTAAATGGGAGTTTAGCTAAAACTTTAACGAGTAGACCACCAGTGCAGCGTGACAAAGATGACGACCATGAAATTCGAATGGCGGGTTTGGAACCCCATGCACGATTCGCAACCAACGTGTTGTGCTGGTTGCAGAAGCAAAGGAGAATTTTAGATTTCGTTAAGTGAGAGTGAGGTTAGCCCCTGCGGAAACCTGATTGTTTTATGATTTTATTTTTGTTTATCCTTTTATCGTAGTGTATTTTTAAAATCTTTTGATTTTATCTTTTTCTTCACACGGCTTTCCAATTTTCCAAACCTCGTCTACCCTTGACCAAAGTGTCTGTCCTTTGCACTAATTTGTATAATCTGACCCAGTGAGCTGTTCTCGATCTCCTTGGTTCCGCTTTCGCGCTACGCGTACCTAGAACAACCCTCGGAACTTCCATAGCCGTTGCACATGTGCCCAAAAGCGTTTTCTCTCGCAAGATCACCGCACCGTTTTCGCGCGACGCGGTATTGAACTTCTAATTTCGAGAATCCTCATCGTCCGACCGGTATGCAAATCAGGGGCCAGTTTGCCGGCATAATTAACTCGTTTGGCAAGTTCACCCCCTAATCGAAAGGAGGGAGAGACATCTAATCCGTTGAACTGGTTCAATGTCGACTTCCAATGATGTTGGTGATGGCAAATCCGGGCAGGCCACCGGTGTGAATTATCATTGGAAATTGTAGTCTGCCAATTTGCAGGAGGTCATAGGTAATGGCAGTTCAAGAAAACTTACCATATCCACCTATTTGGTTGATGCTTCAATATTTAAACGAAAACCTTAAGAAAATTTTTGCCAAGTTTAGTGTTTTAATTTAAAGCTCTACTAATTCTATTAAAAATACACAAATTTAAATTTTAATAAAATCAGCAATTCTTCACGAAATCGGCCGATTTCATGACATTTTAATTTTAAGGGGCCAAAGAAGTCCTATGAAACTAAAAACTAAAAACTAAAAACTAAAAACTAAAAACTAAAAACTAAAAACTAAAAACTAAAAACTAAAAACTAAAAACTAAAAACTAAAAACTAAAAACTAAAAACTAAAAACTAAAAACTAAAAACTAAAAACTAAAAACTAAAAACTAAAACTAAAAACTAAAAACTAAAACTAAAAACTAAAAACTAAAAACTAAAACTAAAAACTAAAAACTAAAAACTAAAACTAAAACTAAAACTAAAAACTAAAACTAAAAGCTAAAAACTAAAAACTAAAAACTAAAAACTAAAAACTAAAACTAAAACTAAAACTAAAACTAAAACTAAAAACTAAAACTAAAAACTAAAAACTAAAACTAAAACTAAAAACTAAAAACTAAAAACTAAAAACTAAAACTAAAAACTAAAACTAAAAACTAAAAACTAAAACTAAAAACTAAAAACTAAAACTAAAAACTAAAACTAAAAACTAAAACTAAAAACTAAAAACTAAAACTAAAAACTAAAAACTAAAAACTAAAAACTAAAAACTAAAAACTAAAACTAAAACTAAAACTAAAAACTAAAAACTAAAACTAAAAACTAAAACTAAAAACTAAAAACTAAAAACTAAAAACTAAAACTAAAACTAAAAACTAAAAACTAAAAACTAAAAACTAAAAACTAAAAACTAAAAACTAAAAACTAAAAACTAAAAACTAAAACTAAAAACTAAAACTAAAACTAAAAACTAAAAACTAAAAACTAAAAACTAAAAACTAAAAACTAAAAACTAAAAACTAAAAACTAAAAACTAAAAACTAAAAACTAAAAACTAAAAACTAAAAACCAAAAACTAAAAACTAAAAACTAAAAACTAAAAACTAAAAACTAAAAATTAAAAACTAAAAATTAAAAACTAAAAACTAAAAACTAAAAACTAAACTAGAATTAAGTTTCTGATCATTTTTTGCCTTCTGCAAAGTTTTAGCTATTTTTAAAATAAGAAGAAAAAAATTATCACTCCCAAAAATTTTAAGAATTTTTCAATTCATCACTAATGACGACAACCGATATATTCTCAAAAACGTGTTTTGATTGGATGTGGGGACCAAAAAAAGACTTGTTTTGATCCACAGGGAAAGAATGGGTAAACGTTTTTCCGCCAAATTATCGATTTTTGATGAAATACTGCTTTTGCCTTTCTTACAAAAGAAAGGTTTAAGGTTTGCTTTTGGAAAAACGGTTTTTTCAGAAATCTTAAAAAATTCGTGCACGGCGAGGATTCGTCCCAGGAAAAAATCCTATTACTAAATTGAAGGTTTAGATGTGCTCTTTTGATTGAATTTTGTCCCAAAACCCGGAACTCAAAGTCTGATTTTTGAGAGCTCTTTTTCTGAAATACATGAGCGATGTCTGTATCCGCTCATAAAAATTTGTGTCTTCCATCACTGGAAAACCGCTCGTAAAACCCACAATTTTTAAAAGTCAGATCTGTAGCCGTGGGGTCAGAGACGAACATTTTATTTTTCGATTCACAATTTTCGACCAGTAAATGTGGTCAAAGCCATTTTTAGAGGTATTTTTTGGACTATTTTACAGATAACACTATCAAATTTAAAGAATTCAGTTTCAAACAAAAAGCCATTCGAAAACATGCGCCATAAACTTTTTGGGCCCCAAATTTGAAGCTTTTCCAAAATGTATTTCCAGAGATATAGCAATTTAAGTGTTTTTCGTCTTATTTTTACCCTATTTTTTCCTATTAAATTTTTGGATTTATACAAAATCATATACTGAACATCAAATTCGAAGTCCCGGCTCGTTCTCGCTCGAAAAGTCGTCAAGTCGAATCTTCAACGCTTGCGCGTTTTACGCTGCGCGTGAAAGTGTTCTTTCTGGCTTCTCACAATAGATCGACAAAGTGCAATAGCGATACATATTTTTTTAAGTTAATCATAGACTAACAATTAAGACTGAGTACCCTTTATTTTTTTTTATAATGTCAATCCAATATGTTTATCTTACTTAAATTTAAATATCTTGCGACAAATAATGTACTTCTGAAATTTAAAAAAAATGGCATTTGAGGTTCAGCCTAAAAATATTCGAAGCTTAAGGTAAAATTCTCACTGAATGGTATCATTATGTTTCTAAAAAATAATTGCTCCAATATATTTCTCGGAGTTTCATCATTTTGTAAGAAAGGCACTATTTCACCTCTGGTGATATTAAATCGGGTTTTTTGGAATGAAATGAACTACAGTCAAAATAAAATTTCTGTTACAAATAAGCAATAAAAATACACTTATTCTTATAAAATAAAAGACCATCTTTTTCTAATTTCAGCCTTCGTAAATTTTCATAAATTAACAAGCCTTACCCGGCATACTTTGTTCTGCCTTTTTTCGTTTGTTGACATTTTTAACTTTTTTGCTTATTCAGCCTCCTGTGATCAACATTTGATTTTACGTAACTTTTCCCATACAATCTGCAGATTTTCCGGAATCGGTTCCAGAGTGGCCAAAGTTGTAACTTTTTGGCGTAAGAACCATCCTTGGACTTATACGAACCCAACGCAACGAAGAGCAACTCGATCCGTCGTTCCGTGTTGAATTGATTCGCGTTCGAACAAAACCGTCGAAATTTTATATATATATAGAAAATGAATAAAATCACAAATTACAAAGAAAAATAAGCGAAAATAAAAAAAAATACACAAAATTTGTCTGAAAGCAAGCGTAATTTTAAATCAGACACTGAATAATTTTACCTGTGGAATGGTGGATTTTTTGTCTTTTTTCAGTGTAATTTAGTATTTATCTAATCTAATCTAATCAGACCCTAGCGCAGCCAATCTTTCGAAGCGATCCTGGAGAGTGCCTTAGGTTAGATTACGCCTAGCACTCTTTTTGTCATTTATTAACATTTGTAGTGCGCCATTGCATCGGAATGCATTGAAACATCACAAGCGTTAAAGCGGCCAGGCCTACTGCGTAAAGTCGTATCGCAGAGACATGATTCGTTTGAAGTGGGTTGAATTTGAACACGGAGTGTTCTAAGGAGTGTGCTGAGAAGTAGAAGCCTAATACACTTTGAAAAATCATGGTAAGTTATGTATGGGAATTAGTACATCTTTCATGTCAAAAAAAAGTGTAAATGTGTAATTATTGCTAAAAATGTTAACATTGTCTCATTTTTTAGTATAAAAAAAGCAAAGTAATCCACACACCACCAGGTCTTTTGTGGGATCTGTTGCAAGTTTCTGCTCATTTAGTATACATTTACTGAATAACCTATATTAATAACAGTCTGGACCCGGAGCCTAATTTGTCTGTTACATTCTTATTGGAATTCCATATAAACTGTAACGGGAACTGCAGGCACCTGGTCCTGGTTATTAAGATAACATAAAAAAGAAAAAAATACACCATCGAATTTGTCTTTTTTCCAAATTTACACCGTTTTTACTGTGCAGCCAGCCAAAATCGGCTTGGGCGAAAAACTCGATCAAAGTTCAGTCACTTTCTTCGCCTCTGCGTCTCTCGCGATGGTCATGGCAGTCGTGCAAGTTACCACACGTGGAGAGGGAAAACTCTTCCACGCTGCATTTCCCCCTCGCAAGATTCACTTTCAGTTTTGCTAAGTTGAGTGCGGCAGCCTTGCTTTAATTTAGACGATTATGTTATGCCCTTCTTCTTAGTATGACGCGGTTGTTGTTTTCCAAGTGCCGCAATTAAAACTTGTTTTCAAGTAACGACGACAGTCTGTGCGAGGAGAAGAAAGGAGATCATTGACTTTGACTCTGGTGTTGTTGTAGGAAATGTCAAGTTGCAACTTAATGGTTAGGTTAGGTAAAAGCTGTGGTAACACTTGGGTTGCAATAGCGCTTTTCTTACCTTAAGATTAAGTTTTTGACAAAAAATGATTTTAATTTTTTTTTTAATTTAACCCTTAAGCAGTCAAAAATTAATTTTAAAAAATCAAAAGGACGAAAGTACTTGACTTTAACATAACAATAGCCGTCAATAATAACGGTTTGCTCACCTTCGCTGAATCAACACCGTGCAAACGCATGGAGCGTAACTGCTTCCTCAAATATAGTCAACGCGGGGTTTACTTTAATTCAAAACAATGGCGTTATCGAACGATTGCGGCGAACAACACACATCGCGCCATAATGACAGCCAAGCATGGCTGAAGTTTGGCTAGTAACTGTTATTACAGCTTACCTTTAAAAAAAACTAGGTACGAAAGACGTACGTAGACTTTCTTTCTTTTTGTGACATAATGGACTGTTGAAACTTGGTGTACTCAATTTAATCAAGCTATGTTGCAAGAAACTTTAATTTTACTAAATAATCTTACCTAATCAAATAATAAGGGCAACACCCTATGAACAAAAAAATCATATAATTCGATAAGCAATAGTTTTCTTGCAAACAAGATCACACAGTTCAATGAACCTTCGACTGCTGGCAAGGTACGCAGCATAAGTGACGTGACAGACGATTTGGCCTCAGATGATGAAGAGCGGTAAACACTAGAAACCAGTTTCCCGTTTGACGACACACTTTTCCGGCAAAAAAGCACAGAGTAGTGAAGAAACGGTCGTAAAAGAGGAAAAGTGCAATGCTTCTTGAAAGTGAAATTTTATTCGAAGCACAAATACACTCAAACGTTTACGGCGGGATGGATGGTTGGAGTGGGGAAGTATGTATGATGAGTCATGTTTTATGATTACTTTTAATTAGATTTATGATCAAAACATTACGTTACATCTTGGTAGTTTTTGACAAACAAATAGAAGTTAGCCTACGAGTATGCATGCCCAAATTATAATTAGCAAGCAACAACAAAAATACAAGATATTGTTTTTAGAAACATGCAAATGATGACTTGCTTTCAATTTAAAAAAAGGTAGTACATAAAATGGATGATGAAACGAAAAATTTATTTAATAAGTTTTACTGAGTCCTGATTTCTTGGAGAATACCTTAAAACACTAGCAAAATTTTATCGCCATTTTATTGGTTTAATGATTAAAACGTAAAATTTTAATTAAAAATTATTACTGTATCAACTTTCTACAAATTGGGTCTCACGAAATTAGACGAAATTTGTGTCCAAACCCACCATGTCACATATCACTCATTGTTGGAAAAGAGTGAGGAAGGCACCAACCACATAGGTGAATTAAGTTAGTTTTTGTTAGAAATTCTAGAGAACAGTAAGAATGTGAATGTTGTTAAAACAAACTGTGTTTATAAGTTGCCATATCTTAAGTTCTGGAATACAAAAAACATATATCCCCTCAAGGGCTTATAAGTGGTAATAGCTTGAGACAGGGTTACCTAACTAACAATGTATAACATGATGATGTTTGGTTCAGTTTACTGCCATTTATTCAACTTCCGAAAATATGCGA
Organism: Culex quinquefasciatus; assembly: GCF_015732765.1. Classification (NCBI taxonomy): domain Eukaryota; kingdom Metazoa; phylum Arthropoda; class Insecta; order Diptera; family Culicidae; genus Culex; species Culex quinquefasciatus. Next base: position 126,818,957 of record NC_051863.1, on the reverse strand, counting down.
AAACGCATTTTTAAACTTAACTTTTGAACTACTTATCGAAACTTCAAAAAATTCAATAGCACCGTATGGGACCTTAAACCATGTCGAATGCGACTGGTTTGGTCAAAATCGGTGCAGCCAGTGCTGAGAAAACTGAGTGACATTATTGGTCACATACACACACATACACACAGACATTTGTTCAGTTTTCGATTCTGAGTCGATATGTATACATGAAGGTGGGTCTTCGAGCTTTAAATAAAAAGTTTAATTTTAGAGCAGGATTATAGCCTTACCTCAGTGAGGAAAGCAAAAATATCTGTTTTATTTTTTGTATATTTTTATTTGGATAAAACTCGTTACCTTAGGTTAATAAAAGCCATTCTATAACTTGGTTTCTTCATACAAATTTAGGGCCATAGAAAATTTATATCTTGAGAAGGGATTTTCTGATCATTGTGGTGTCTTGGGCAAAGTTGTAGGTTATGATTATTAGGACTTTTCGAAATAAAAAGATACAGAAGTTTAGTTTTTCGCTAAATTATGTATTTTTGACAAAAATATGATTTATGGAAAGTCTCGAAAATTCAACAGAAAAATGCTCCCAAGAATCATATGAGCAACTCTCTACGAAATCGGCCGATTTCGACCATTTTTATTTTTTGTATTTTTTGATTTGACTCAAACTTTGTGGGGGCCTTCCCTATGACCAAATATGCTATTTTGTGTCATTGGTTCACCCATACAAGTCTCCATACAATTTTGGCAGCTGTCCATACAAAAATGGTATGTAAATATTCAAACGGCTGTAACTTTTGAGTGAATTTTCTGATCAATTTGGTGTCTTCGGCAAAGTTGTAGGTATTGTTGAGGACTATTGAGAAAAAAATAGGTACACGGAAAAAATATTTGAGGATTTTTTTATCAACTTTTTTTCACTAAAACTCAATTTCCCAAAATACGTATTTTTTGATTTTCGAGATTTTTTGATATGTTTTAGGGGACAAACATCCGCAACTTTTGAGCCGTAGAGAAACATGGTCAAAAAATCTGCCGCCGAGTTATGAATTTTTGAAAAAATAGTGATTTTTGGAAAAAATCGAAGTTTCATGCAAAAACAAGTTTGACATTATTTTTTAATGCAAAATTGAATTTACAATCGAAAAGTACTTTACATATTTTTTGATAAATGGCTCCGTTTTAGAGCGTCCAATTTCCCGTCCCGGGAAAAAATTTCCCGGGAATTCCCGGGATTTCCCAGAAAAAAATATTTCCCGTTTCCCGGGAAATTTCTAAATTTCCCGGGAATTCCCGAAATTCTTGCGGAAGTATACATTTTCTAAACCTCTAAACCCCCATTTTTTGAAAATGCTTTGAAAAAAATATTAAACGAAAAATCTCAACACGATTTTGTTCAATTAAATTTATTGTTTAGTTTATGTATCAGGTTATAAGAAATTTTGACATCAACATTTATTTCTGATGTTATTAATTTCTGAAAAAAACCGGAAATAGATCTTGTCTAATGCAAATGATTTACTACAATGTAGGTATGCTATTTATAGAATCATTGGTGTTATTTCGTTAAAAAAAAATATTAACCCTTTAGTGCCATAGTAAAATAGAGAGCTTTTTTGTTTACCATAATCAAATGAGATGAAAATCGAATTGGTATCGTTAAATATTTCAAATATTTTTATGCAAGATTACATGGTTTTAACGATATTACAAAAAAAAAATACAAACAAAACCATAAAAATCATTGAAATACTACTTTGTATGGTTTAAGAGGCACTCAAAAATTAAAAATATCTATTCAAAACCTGCTCCAATTATTTGAAAATATTCAGTTGTTTGAAGTAAAACAAACATGAGAAGTTAGATTTTAAGGAAATACTGAAAAGCATTACCATTTTGTTTAAGAACTGAAACCAGTATGACTTGTTTTAGAAAAGTTATTTGTCATGAAAAACATAATTTCTGAATGTTTTTTTTTTTTCATTATAAATTTATGTGTCAAATCACACTATCTCAAACTGGTCACAGAGGCAAGTTCAAAAGAAATTTTATGATTGTGGATTATCGATTCATTTTACTCACTGTCAAAACACTTTGATAAAAATATACTTCCCATAAAGAAATACATGCGAAATTTGTTTTATTTGAAAAAAAATCTAGCTGTTAATTGATCTTCACATTTATTTTAACCTCTAAAGTCGCCTATACAATTTTGATGCATAATATTAATCAGAACCAAGTTCAGAACAATTTTCAATATATTTAAAATTTCCCGGGAATTCCCGGGATTTCCCGGGAAATTGGTTGAAAATTTCCCGTTTCCCGGGAAATTTGTAACCACGGGAAATTGGACGCTCTACTCCGTTTTCTAGATATAGCCACCGAAAGTTTGATTTTAGCGAAATATTTGCAGTTTTTCAATTTTTAAAAATAATTGCTGAGATATCGTCATTAGAAAATGGTGGGCTGTTTGGGTGAGACTTAGAAAACTTCAATTTTCGTGTTTCTTTTTCTTTAAGCCGCTGTATCTCAGCAACCAGAGGTCCAATCTTCAATGTCTCTTAGACAATTTTATAGCAAATTTTCTGAACTTTTCAAAAAAAATATTTTTAGAAATGGTCACTCATGGTCACTATTTTTAAAAATTGAAAAACTGCAAATATTTCGCTAAAATCAAACTTTCGGTGGCTATATCTAGAAAACGGAGCCCATTATCAAAAAATATGTAAAGTACTTTTCGATTGCAAATTCAATTTTGCATTAAAAAATAATGTCAAACTTGTTTTTGCATGAAACTTCGATTTTTTCCAAAAATCACTATTTTTCAAAAATTCATAACTCGGCGGCAGATTTTTTGACCATGTTTCTCTATGGCTCAAAAGTTGCGGATTTTTGTCCCCTAAAACATATCAAAAAATCTCGAAAATCAAAAAATACGTATTTTGGGAAATTGAGTTTTAGTGAAAAAAAGTTGATAAAAAAATCCTCAAATTTTTTTTCCGTGTACCTATTTTTTTCTCAAAAGTCCTCAACAATACCTACAACTTTGCCGAAGACACCAAATTGATCAAAAAATTCACTCAAAAGTTACTGCTGTTTGAATATTTACATACCATTTTTGTATGGACAGCTGCCAAAATTGTATGGAGACTTGTATGGGTGAACCAATGACACAAAATACTCGAACTCGTCTGGGTAATTCTCCCTTTAACTGAAAAATCCGTTCACATTTGCGTCGTTTATCTTCCACCGGACCGTGTCAACGATTCTGAGCTTGTCGAGCGTTATACCCAGTCCCTCTTGTGGGTCGTATCTAAATTGAAAGCTAATGACAGTATCTGCGTCCTGGGCGACTTTAATCTCAGCTGCCTCAAATGGATTTCCGACAAAGATGGTTCCCTTTTCGTCGACGTTAGCAGGTCTACCGTTAGCACAGTGACAGCGCGCTTTTTGGACGACCACCATCTGGCAAATCTTGCTCAAATTAGTGAAATCACAAACGAAAACAACGCTTTGCTTGATCTTTGTTTTGTCAGCAACGATGTTACGGAATATTACCGAGTTTCCCGCGCGCCTGCACCTCTGGTAAAAGATGTTCGGCATCATCCTCCGTTGCACCTGAGTATTTTCGATAGCGCTCCCTGTAAGTTCGCCGATAGTAAGACTGCTGTATACTACAACTTCAAAAAAGCTGACTACATTGGAATGAACACCTTCCTGAACAACATGAATTGGGAGGAACTGCTTGCATCACGGAATGTCCATTCTGCTGCGGAGGTTTTTTCTCACGTTCTATTGTACGCTATTGATCAGTTCGTCCCCAAGAAGTGTCGGAAACCACCTGTCACTCCGGAATGGTCCACTCCTGCTCTCAAACGACTAAAATCCTCCAAACGTTCTGCGTTGAAATGCTTCTCGAAGTGCCATTCTAGCTTCTACCGTCTCCAGGTCAACAACATAAACAATCGGTACAAGCACCTTAACAAGAAATTGTTTCTCGCGCATCAGATTAGAGTTCAAAACACCTGAAGAAAAATCCTAAAGGGTTTTGGAACTACGTGAAAAACAGCGGTGTGAGTCCGGCCTTCCTAATTCCATGGTTCGTGACGGCGTCGATGCAACAAACACGAGAGAAATTTGTGATGCGTTCCGTGCCCAATTCTCTAGCGTGTTCACCCATAAAAATCTTTCTGAACAAGAAATATCCAACGCTGCGGCTCGAGTTCCAGAATCGCTACCCATCCCTTCGAACGTTGTCATCTCGCACGAAGACTTTAGAACTGCAAGTGCCAAGCTAAAATGCTCCCACTCCGCCGGACCTGATGGTATCCCCTCGGTTGTCTTGAAAAGTTGTTCTAACAGCATTTGCCTTCCTCTAACAAAAATCTATAACATGTCTCTTAGCTCCGGGGTGTTTCCTGACCGATGGAAGGAGTCATTTGTTTTCCCGATATTCAAAAAAGGCTGTAAACGAGACATTTGCAACTACCGCGGAATTGCAGCCCTCTGTGCAATGTCTAAACTTTTCGAGGTTATCGTGCTTAACTTTTTTCTGCATAACTTTTCTTCGGGCATTGCTTACGACCAGCACGGATTTCTCCCAAACGGTCAACTAACACAAACCTTGTGACTTATGTTTCCACAATACAACGAGCAATCCAAAGTGGGTACCAGGTCGATGCGGTCTACACCGACCTCTCTGCAGCTTTCGACAAGATCGATCATCGAATCGCAATCGCAAAACTTCGACGTATTGGCTTACACGGGACTTTCATTGACTGGGTTTACTCCTACCTAACCGGAAGATCGATGCAGGTAAAAATCGCGGATTGCCTTTCATCGCCATTCCTTGTGACATCCGGGGTACCTCAGGGCAGCCACTTAGGTCCATTTATATTCCTGCTCTATATCAACGATGTCAACTATCAACTTCGGTGCTCGAAACTTTCTTATGCTGACGATTTCAAACTGTTCACTATCATCAAGAAACCCTCAGACTGTCGCTTCCTTCAACAGCAAATCAAAGTTTTCTCCGATTGGTGCCAGCTGAACCAAATGGTGTTAAACCCCACTAAATGTTCAGTTATAACGTTTTCACGGAAGAGGTCGCCGGTCTGCTTCGACTACACACTATTTGAAAACTCTTTAAAACGTGATCGTTGTGTCAAAGATTTGGGTGTCATGCTTGACGCAGAACTTTCATTTAAGGATCATGTGGCTTACATGACTTCTAAGGCATCCAAACTGCTCGGTATGATCTTCAGAATGACTAAGTACTTTCGAGATATTCAATGTTTAAAAACTTTATATTGTTCACTAGTCAGATCCACCTTGGAATACGGTTCTATCGTCTGGGCGCCATTTTATGCTAACGAGATAAATCGAATTGAAGCTGTTCAACGCAAATTCACTCGATTCGCATTGCGCTACTCTCCCAATCAATCTTTGGATTATGCCAGTCGATGTGATTTCCTTCATCTTGATTTTTGTCTGTCAGAGAGATTTAGCGAAAACCGTGTTTGTTTCTGATCTGTTGAGATCCAACATTGATTGTCCTTACTTGGTCGGACAACTCAACATCAACATTCGCCGGCGAACACTTCGCTCATTTGCCTTTCTGACCCTACCCTTTGCTCGCACCAATTATGCCTTCAATGAACCATTCTCCAGCATGTGCAGAGTCTTCAATCGGTGCTACTCGTCTTTCGATTTTAATTTGTCTCGTCCTGTTCAAAACTTCAATTCTTGACGTTTCTCCGAGAAGAAAATCCCCGACCCCTTAACCCTCTAGTTTAGGTTTACACTTGTAGCTTATTTATTTATTTATTTATTTATTTATTTATATTGTATGTAATTTTCGTTAGCTTAATAGGTTAGTTTAAGTAATTATGTAAAAGCCTTTTTGTCATTTGGACTGTAAATCTGTTGACAATAAAAAAAAGAGGTTTTGTGCCTATTTGAGAAGGACCCATCGGTTGGCGATCCACTCAAACGGGCTTTTCCCTCCAAACAAAACAAAACAAAACAAAATAGCATATTTGGGTATAGGGAAGGCCCCCACAAAGTTTGAGCCAAATAAAAAAATACAAATAAAATCCATTTCCGGTTTTGGTAGAGAATTGCTCATATGTAAATGAATAAAAGATTTTTAAATCAAAAACGTTATTTTTTTTATTTATCATCAAATCACAGTTTTCGAGTTAAAATAATTTTAAGATTAAAACATTCAGGAAATCTGCTTTTTTTTATAAGGAATAGTTCTTGTCAATTTCTGAAATAAATATATTTGAATATCTGAGAAAATTCTCTACAATTTTGTTTTTGAACATTGTTGATCCTTGCATAGAATTAAAAGAACGTTTTATTTTTTCTAAGCTTTATTGGAAAATATTGATCCGATTTTAAATGTTAAGATTATAAAATCACGACTAACTTTCAACAGAACAAAATAAATTGAAACGTAAGTCGTGAATTAGCCTTAATTAAAACAATTCACCGATCGGGCTCAATTTTTTCTGGGGGTTCGTTGCCAAAAATAATTAGACCCAATTGATCACAAAATGGTAATTTTCGTATTTTTTTGCAAAAAAAAACACTATTATTAAAAAAAAAACCATAACTCCAAGCAACTTTTACCGATTTTAGCAGTCTTGGACGAAAATGAAAGGTGAGGTGGCCTTTCAAGTAAAAATAGTTTGAAGTCTTAAAAATTAAGCCTTGCAGCATTTGAAAAAGTCATATGAAAACTTGAAATGACTTTTCAACCGTGCCTGGACTAAAGATCCTCAGTCAGAAATAGTAGTATATGCAACTAGATGCAAAAAGAAGATTTTTTCAGCACGAGTAGTACATTTATCCAACCGGCTTTACCGAGTTAGATAAATACGACGAGTGCTGAAAAAATCAAGTTTTGCAACGAGTTCTATTTCTTTTTAATTCTGAAAAATAAACGCTGAATGAGTTTTTCAAAAAGAATTCAAAATGTCGTCAGCTGTGTGCTATCTTGTGACATAGACCATTTTGGTCGAAAATGAGTTAATGATGACGTTTTACTATACTTAACAAACACTACAAGATGCTTTAACCCGAGTTTGGAAACTCGCTTCCGTTTCCCGGATATCCCAATACACACTTGTGACATAGACCAATTTATCATCAAAATGATTGTGCACACTTGAGACACGTCATACATGTTGTTGGAAAATGTGGAAACATTTTCTTGTTTTTCACAAATTTATGTACACACATACTTTCTAAAGACAATGCAACCTTTTGTTTATAAAAATATCAAATTAAGTCGATTAAACCATTGATTTGAGCTTATTTAAGTTTGTATGGGAATTCTGTGCACACTTGTGACACTTAGTACAATTCTGGAGTTATTTTTGAAAAGGACCAATAAACCACATTTCCAGTTTTTGCTTTTTGGGGGTTTTTCAATACCCCTGACTCAAGGCGGTTTCAAAAACACCCAAAAAGCAAAAACTGGAAATTTGGTTTATTGGTCCTTTTCAAAAAAAAAACTCCAGAATTTTACTTCCGAAGCACACTTGTGACACGTGCTTTTCAGATTTTTGGTTACATAATTTACTGTATCTTTTAACTGGTGTAACCAAATTAGTTGAAACTTGGAGCGTTTGTTATGCGATAGTATACGAACCGATTGCTTCAAAAAGTTTGGCTCTACCATTCATAGTTTTGAAATAATTTATTATCAAACTTTAAAAATCGATTTTCTCGAATAGTACAAAATGGTCGTTGTCACAAGATAGCACACAGCTGACGATGTGTTGACGTCCAAGCATCTAGCCATTTTTCACATTTTTCCGACTCAGTAGTCTCTGAGCACTGAAATATTCTGTTCTGTCATATTTTTTTCAAACAACCGTCGGATGAAGTTGATTTTTGTAAAGATGAGTGATTCACCCACAGATTACGACATTTATGAAGATTGAAGCGGCGGGTGAAGCAGCAATAGATGGCCTGCTTCCGGAAGCAGTACATTGGGCACTTTTTCCGACGTACTCTTGCTTCGCTACTTGCAGATTTCACTATACAAACAACTTTTTTTATGTTTTTAGAAATTATTGCTTGCTTGTTTCCTCTAAAACTGATTTCCACTTGTTGTCCGATAAAAATGATTTTTAGGAGCAAATATGCCAACATCAGGTTCCGATGGAAATACATTCTATTCCTCTAGTTGATACATTTCTAAACAGTGCAGTTCAACTTTTCAGCACTACAAACAGTGCTGAAAAATACTACTTTTCAGCATTGTTTTTTTTTTTGTGAGGAAAAGTAGGCCGTTTCGTCTCTCCCGAAGAACAGGCAAAGTTGACAGTTTCATAGCGGAATTTGCAAAAACGGATTCCTGTGACAATTTTACATAATATATAAAAAAAATTGGAGATCGTACGTTCCCGAGATATAATATCAAAAATAAAAACTGAGTTTTTTGAGGCACCACGCGCAAAAAAAGAAAATAAAATAAACAAAATCATTTGAAAACAATAAAATAAAATAATACATGTTTTCAAATATGTTTTTCAAAGCATATGTCAGGGGCAAAAATAATATTTTTTGAAAAAAACTTCTAAATTTTTATGAAAACAGAAGTTGAATTAACTGAAAACCGTTTTAAATGCATTTTTATGCGTTTATAATCATATTTATCATGTTTAAATTCCTTTAAAAATATATTGCATTTTTATGAAATACCAATGTAACACGAAAGGTTTTTTTCTGAAAAAAAAAATCCGTCAATACATAGATATTTTGAACACTAACAATTTGAAAATGACTGGACTACTGTAATATGCATTTTAAATCATTTTTTTAATCCAAATGTTAAAACCATGATTTGTAATCTCAAGTTTTATGTCTGTATATTTTTTTTGCCCCCTACCCAAGGGCGGGTGAGGGGTGGCCCTCGCCCACCCTTCCTCGTTTTTGTTTAGGGTCGATGGACATAAACTAAAAAATATTTGCAACGGCCTTATGTAATAATCTTTACTACAAGATTTTGAACTTTAAAATATAATAAGTCAATATTGTTTCTTTCTACAGTTTTCTATCTAACCATTCTACCATCTTCCAACGTAACGTCCCACTGCACTACTTTTTCGCCGGACCAGCAACCAAAAAAAAACCCGCTCATCACCCCAAAATTTCACAGTGACTTGCAAGCGCCAAGCGACGAACCTCCACCAGCCAAAAAAGCCAATCACTTCGTGCTTTTCGCTCACACACAGTGAAAGCTCGCGCTTTGTTTGATTGTGTGTTTGCTTCTTCTCTGCTGTGTTCCGCTGTTTTTGTTCTTCTTTATCACCATTACCAAAAGAGAAAGACCACGTGCCACGCACTGCAGCTGTCCAGCCACTGTTCAAAATATAACAAAAATAAAGGAGTAATTAACTTTAAGTATTTTTAAATTCATCATTTAACAATAAATTAGAACGGTTCGATTCCTGTAGCGTTTTCAAATTTTCAACTTTTTTTTTATAACTGTGTCACAAACTCTCACACTATCACCATCGTGTGCTTGTGTTTGTAAAAAAACCCGCGCCATGGGGTGGGGGAAGATTACGTCGATCGTCGGTCCACCGTGGTTGGCTTTCAATTTTTGTGGCGGAGCTTTCGCGGACCAGTCAGTTTGGATTTATCCATCTCGGAATTCGGAAGTGTGTTTGAAGCTCGTGTGGGGCCGTGCCGTGCGCCGTGTTCAGTAGAAATTTTCGCGTTCGTGATTTTTGGGTGAAAAATTTTCCTTTTCGAATCCGGATCTTGGCGAGCGAGAGACCCTGAACTTCCTCACCCTTTCCCCTCCCGGCCACGCGAAGACCATCCCCACACACACACACACACACACCCATCAGGAATCACCGTTGAAGCCGAAAAAAGTGAGTTACAACAGACACGGCGTTGGTCAATGAAGCCCACGAAAATGAAAGAGAAAGTGCAATTGAGGCGAGACTGAATGTAATGGAGAGAAGAAATTTGGTTATTTGGGAAGCTTTTTCTGTGTGTGTGCTTGTTTGAGTGGGTTAACCTTGATGCAGCTGATTGGGAAATTGCTTTCGGAGTTTGTCGATCAATTTTCACATCTTTGCACGTCTGGTCAAATTGGAGCGAAGGAGATGATTGGGGGCTACGAGATCGATAGATATTTGAGTAACGCGGTGTTATGGACTGTAGAAAAGAGATGAGTTTTGTTTGCAACCGTCGTTGGTTTGGAATATAGGGGAAACTGACATATTTTTTTGATAATGTAGGTTTTGAAGCAAGGGAACTCTTTTTTTTTTTTTAAAAATATACCTTATTTTTTCGATAACACTTAAATTTTCATAATGTTTTAAAGGGATTTCAAACGAAGCCAACTTTATATGAATTTGAACATAATTGATGTTCGAAATTTTAATATATACCATATTGTACCGTATTTTACATTTAAAAACGTTAATTATTCCACCTTTTGGTGGTTGGTGCCTTCCTCACATTCATGAAGTGAATACACTACTAGGCTTCAGAAAAGTGTATGTTGTTCAAAATAACTGAGATCCGGCCTCAAAAAAAGTGAATTAAAAACACTAAAGTACTTAGAACTTTCGATAGGGATATCCGATCTTCAACGTTTTGGGCTCGTTGGAAAGGCCTTTCAAATATATTTCTAAATGTATAGCATGAAGGGTTTTCTTACAAAAACCACCCTTTTTACAATCTTTCGAAGTTTATCTAAAATCGTTTTTTTTTAGCAAAACTTTTGAAATACTTTTCTAAACTTCATAATATTAACTAGGGTCTTGTGGGACCCAAAGACGGATCGAATGTGACCAAAACGGTCCAAATCGGTTCAGCCAGCCCGGAGATAATCGTGGGCATACTTTTCGGTGCACGGACTTACAGACATACACATGCACAGACATTTGTTCAGAATTTGATTCCGAGTCGATAGGTGCAGGTGGGTCTACGAGTTCTAATTAGGAAGTTCATTTATCGAGTGATTTTATAGCCTTTCATCATTGAGCTGAGGAAGGCAAAACGAATTATGGAACAATTTAGTATTTTGTATTCAAAACATGAACTTTTTGACAACCTACTCGAAATTTGGCAACATTGCACAGTGGTCCAGATATCAAAATTAAGTGAAAAATGGATTTTCCGAAAAATGGTTAAGTTTTGGAGCTTTGGTGTCTTCAGAAGAGTTGTTGCAAATGGAAAGGGGCAACTTTTGGGTTGATTAAAAATTAGGGTGGTTCACGATTAGGGTGATTTTGAAAATCTAACTTTACAGGAATATTTTTAGGATTTTTTTGTCTTCTAGAAAGTTGTTGGGCTTGCCAATTCAAGCAACTTTGTTGAAGACACCAAAATTTTATCTCGTAATCTACGCCTTCTATGACCAAATTTATAGAAATCATCTGAGCAAACCTTCAAAAATCCGTTTTTTGAACGTGGCAATTCAGGGTTAAGTTCTAGAGAAAAGTGATGTTCAGAGCACTTTTAGAGCTCTAAAAAACGAACATTTTTATTTTTTGCCATGGCTATGTAAAATTATCATTTAAACCCTAAATATGACCAAAAATCGATTTTTCGACACTTAAGCTCAATTCTGAGGGCAGATTCGGATTTAGTGGGCAAAATCACATGGAAAAACATATATTTGAACAATTTTCGAATTTCGTGGACCCATATGATTTTCCCTTGAAAATTAGACTTTTCAAATGAAGATATCTCGAGTTTATAGAAAAAAAAACCTCTGAGATTTTTTCAGCGTTCGTAGTGCTAGATCTCCTCTTTCAAATGCAACCTGGTGCTTAAAATTTGGCTTGCGCCTTTTCGAGATATTTAAGTTTTAAATTTGCATCTTTTTACCCTAAAATGGCTGTAACTTTTGACCCTTAAGTTCAAATTGACATGTCAACAACTAAAAATGTTCTTTTTTTAGAGCTCTAAAAGTGCTCTCAACATCACTTTTCTCTAGAACTTAACCCTGAATTGCCACGTTCAAAAAACGGATTTTTGAAGGTTTGCTCAGATGATTTCTATAAATTTGGTCATAGAAGGCGTAGATTACGAGATAAAATTTTGGTGTCTTCAACAAAGTTGCTTGAATTGGCAAGCCCAACAACTTTCTAGAAGACAAAAAAAATCCTAAAAATATTCCTGTAAAGTTAGATTTTCAAAATCACCCTGATCGTGAACCACCCTAATTTTTAATCAAACCAAAAGTTGTCCCTTTCCATTTGCAACAACTCTCCTGAAGACACCAAAGCTCCAAAACTTAACCATTTTTCGGAAAATCTATTTTCCACTTAATTTTACGATCTGGACCACTGTGCATTGTTTTGACTAAAAATATGGACATTTAACTTACAATTTCATTCTAAGGGTGTTTTTGCAAAACAATGTTGTATGGAACTTGTTGCAATACTTGATTTTTTTCAGCACTCGTTATATTTATCCAACTTGGTAAATCTCGTTGGACAAATATACGACGCGTGCTGAAAAGTTCTTATTTTTGCAACTTGTTGCATAAACTACTATTTTGCAATTCCGTCGTGAAACTACTTACTTTTCCTGTCATTCTTGAACGACGAAATAGCCTACTTTTCTGTACCAAAAATAACAGAATCGAATAGCAACACTTTTCAAAATAAATGCTGAAAAGTTCTACTTTTCAGCACTCAAATGGGTGCAGAAAAGTTGAACTTTTCAGCACTTGTTTCGAAAAGTAACAATTTTCAAATAAAAATGAATTAAACGATTTATTGACAAAATACATGAGCATTTGACATAAAATTTCACTCAGTGTGTGTTTTTTGGAATTGCAAAAAATGTTGTATGGAACTCGTTGCAAAACTGGTTTTTTTTTTCAGCACTCTTCGTATTTATCCAACTCGGTGTACCTCGTTGGATAAATGTACGACTCGTGCTGAAAAAATCCTCTTTTTGCAACATGTTGCATAAACTACTATTTCAGTACTCGTTGTATTTATCCAACTCGGTAAACCTCGTACGACTATGACTCAAGTTTTTACCATCTGGATGGAACATCACTTTACCGTAAACTGGGGTCAATCGGGACACATGGGGCGAATTGGGACAGCAGTTTTAACCATGTTGGAGCACAATATTTGGATTTTTCTGGTTGGTTTCGGTTAAAACAGACTCAGACCAACAAAATGTGTACATCCATTTCCAAATTTAAAAGCTTCAAGTGCTCTAAAAACTGCTGTCCCTATTCAGACTGTAGTCCCGATTCGCCCCAGATTACGGTACCTCTCAATAGGGACTGTGTTATAGACAATATTCCTAAGAATCAGGATTTATTCTGTTTTCAGTTTGAGTATTAAGACGCATACTCAAACAGAAAAAAAACTCGTGCTGAAAAATTCTAAGTTTTGCAACTTGTTGCATAAACTATTATGTCACATTTGGATACGGTTCGAACATTTTCCAAATAAACTTTCCATCTTTCAAATGAAAAAAGTTTCTTATTGAATACTGAACTTTTTTCTCAGAAATAGCCAATCCAGGCAAGATTAAATTCATAAGAATCGTGTCGTATAATTCCTTAGTACTGAGTTTAAACAAGGAGTTAAATTTTTGTGTCACATCATTAATTGTCATTTTTTAGATTCCTTCGAGGTCATGTCTTTTGATCTTCAGGCTTTTGGTATCAGGCCTTTTGAGGTTTTTGCAATAAAATAAATAAATACAATACTGATCAAACCTTCTCAAAATGTTGGTCCAAACAAGTTTTGCCTTTCCTCACTGACGCAAAGCTTACATATTTTGTTTGAAATCGCCATATTTACATGACAACCCAGAATATTCATAGAAATCATCTTAAATCAAAGAGGTTACTGAAACATTTTTAACCAACACATTACGGGTCATAAAGCACGTGGTCACATTTTTCGAAATTTCAGTTTCGTTCGTTCAGTTTTAATCTGTTTTGTATGAATTGTCTGAAAACAATAGTTCGATTTCTAGAATAAGACCGTTGCATATATTTTTCAAAGTTAATGTCGTCCTCTTCAATAATGACTCGAAAAATCAAAGGGGTTAATATTTTCACAAAATAAATAAGAAATTTCGATGGAAATAGCCGCACCGATTGCTGACAACAATTTGGCTCATTACAAATTTAGAATTTTAGGGCCAAATTATTTCCTATATTTAATTTGCTATTTTTTACAGAAGCATGTAATGTAGCATTTTGTGATACTTTTTGTTTCAAGATTTTGAAAATTTGGTAATCTAGAAACAAACTTTAAAAAACATTAGCATGTTAAAATTCTGGTTAGGTTGGTGAAATGTTACATTTTTGCACAAAATTTCAAAAAGATATTAGAAAGATATTTTTAATGATACCATTTAAATATCACTTGAAACTACTTATAAATTAACATATTTTAACTGCTCTTCATTGAAAATTATTTGAAAAATCAAAATAAAATCATTGCTGCACAGCAAATGCTGATGTTTGATTTCAGTTAATATTTACTGAAAACTGCACTACTGAAATTTTCAGTTAGTTTTTCGCTGAACTTCAGTTAAAACTTGTATTTCAGCAATTTTTTTATTTTCTGAAAATTTTAGTAGTGCATATTTCAGAAAATTTAACTGAATTCAATAATGAGAAATTGGTGTGTACTAAAGTCACTCATATTCATCGTAAATTAGTAAACATGCAAGAAAAAGAAATAATGACTGCTGCCACTACAGACATGCAAACAAATCTGACACGGAAGAGGTCGAATAACCCAATAATTGGCCTAACCTATATTTCATTTAGCCTTTTTTTTCGTTTCATTTTGACCGTTCTTCACAACACCAATAACACATTTTTTAGGGTAAAGGAAGCTCCAATTTCCATTGCCGGCCAACTTTATCGAAAGAGTTCACGGTGAACACCTTGAACTTAGGACTTTCTTTAACCCAAAGTCGAACAACAAATCTTTTGAACAGGCTTCTATAGATAGATGCCTTGAAATTTGACCAGCGTCAGCAAAAACGTCCATCAACAACATTGGTTCAACAACCTCCGCCTGTGCACGTGTTGCCAACTTCAGCAGAGTTGCCCGTTCCGAGCAAAAGAGAAAGTTCCCACTGCTGCTGCTGTCAGTCGTGGGCACGTTTCACGTTTCTTCTCGGAGAGTTGATATTTTTCTTGTAATGCGACGGTTTAAGACCTTCGTTTAGGGATGCAAGCGATCCAAAGACCTCGAGTAGGGCCAACTGTTGTAGACAGTCTGTTGAGGAGTTGTTATTTTTGTTCCTTTTTGTCTGTTTGTTGTTTTCATTTTAGGTTTAAACCTGTTTTACTTGAAAGTAAAAGTGAATGTACTTTCATCTGTAACAGATATTAAAAATGTCGCTTAAATAAATGCCAACTCGCAGTCTCCACAAAAAAAGTTCACAAAAGTGATGAATTTACGTAACTTTAAGACTGTCTGACGGACTCATCCCTCTTAGCACTGTGGTTGGGTTAAACTTGTTTTAGTCACCTTTGGGTGTGTGCTGTTTGATTTGCGTCAAAAGCCGCGAAATGATCGTTCTCTCTCGCCAAATGCTGTTTGGACAGTCGCCTTTAGGGAATTTGTATAAGGAATGAATGTGACGTCAAGCGGCAGAAATGCTTGAAGTTCAAGTAGTTAGCTCGTATTGATCCAACAATATTGGTTTGATTCTTGGTTTGATTTGTTTATTAGAATTTCATACAATGTTGCTAATTCTGCGAACCTGAAGTTTTATTCCTCTCAATTCCGCTTTCGCTTAAAAGAAGTCAATATGAATTGTTTAATTATGAAGAGAATCGTTTTGTTCAATTGCAAAAATTGTTATTTTCAATTACATTAAGAACATTAGAGAAAATTTAAGCTATCAACATGTAGTATATAACTAAACTTGACCATAATCAATGTGCGTCTTCGTAGCACAACCCCAACGAATTACTACAGTTACTTCGCCTCAGCGGCCACGGTTCAAATCCTGAGTGAATCATGATGGTGACCGGTGAAACCGTTACGCAAAATATTTCCGACGACACACGGCGCTAACAATTGTCTGCGTTCGTGGCCTCGAAAGATTTCCTCAACCATATCCCGATATGGTAACACAAACAATTAGTGTTGGCCACCCTGCCCCCGAAAAAGGCGCCAAAATTTCGCCACGCACGGATGACAAATGCGATGTCCAAAAGTCGTTTTCCACCCCGGTGACAGTCGTTTAGTGTGCAGATTTACCGTGTTTGATTGCCTAACGATGCGCGACAACGCCATTATGGCGGAATGACAGCGGGTCAGTGTTGCCAGCTGTAGACTAATTAGCAAGTGATCGGTGGCTGGTAATGATGCCATAATTTCCTCAGCTGTTATTATAAGGTTGCGCAAATTATGGTCGTCACTTGAACTAGATTAGTTTTGGATTTGTCGGTCACGCCAAGGCGCCTAGAGTAAAATCTGCACTCTACCTTACCTTACCCGCCGTTGATAGGGTAATCGAGGCGAACTCCTCTCCGTTCAACGCAAGGGTGGCGTTATGTCACAACGTGAGCATGTGTTATAGCGTGTCTGTATGATACGCACAGACAGACAGGTGTTATTGTGCGTAAACAACAAGAACCGGTCGTACAACACGTTTTTGCATGTGGTCGACGGCGATCGGATGATCTGCTTGGTTGTGTTGATTGGTTTCACTTTCTAAGTATTTCATAATCTCAGCACCATTCTGTATTGCTTGTCTGAAAGAGGTGTTAAGTGAGTCCAGCACGCTAACTTACAAATATCAGAACAAGAATCACAATTCACCAGGCACTAAGCGAACTCCAACAACTTTGAGTGTTTGGTGCCTTTAAAAACAGGAGGATGACACATTCAATCTTTGCATGTTCTGGGCTTGGTTCTTTGCAACGGTTGGGCCAGATAAAATTCCCAGCGATCTCGGAACAGGTTCTCTGCCATTCTGAAATGGGTCATTGAAAGATGGATGATTATACCTCCTGATACCTGAATACTTTTAAATATTGATTTTTCATATGTTTCTTTCCAGTGGCAGCCGCTCTGAACCTGTGCAAAGCGCCCGAGTCGTACGACAGCTACAGCTTCGACTTGCCGGATAA
Source organism: Culex quinquefasciatus (assembly GCF_015732765.1). Lineage (NCBI taxonomy): Eukaryota > Metazoa > Arthropoda > Insecta > Diptera > Culicidae > Culex > Culex quinquefasciatus. The sequence goes on along the minus strand of NC_051863.1, from coordinate 126,801,835 downwards.
GTTCAAACTGCAGGCGCAGGACGAACTGCGCGAGGAGGACGACATCCGCGAGAACGCCCTGAAGCAGTTCCGCGAGTGGATCGCCAAGCATCCGCTCATCAAGAAATGCCGCACGGACGCTCCGTTCCTGCTGCGCTTCCTGCGGACGAAGAAATTCTCCATCCCGGCGGCCACGGAAATGCTGGAGAAGTATCTGTCCATCCGGCAGATCTACCCGAACTGGTTCCACAAGCTGGACGTCAACGATCCCGAGCTGGAAGCGATCATCGACACCGGCTATCTGTTTGCCCTGCCGGAACGTGACGAGAAGGGCCGCAAGATCGTGTTCTCCAACGCCGGCAAGTACGACACGAATCGCTTCACGGCTGCCCAGCTGATCCGTGTCCACTCGATGGTTTGCGAGGCCCTGCTGGACGAGGAAGAGTCCCAGATCGCCGGCTACGTGCACGTCATCGATGACTCCGACCTGTCGATGGGCTTCCTCGGCATCTGGTCCTTCACGGACATCAAGAACCTGGCGCACTGCGTCCAGAACTCGCTGCCAATGCGCCAGAAGGAGAACCACTTTGTCAACCTGCCTTCGTTCGCCAACAAACTGTCCGATTTCATTCTGTCCGTGCTGAGCGACAAGCTCAAGAACCGTGTCTTTGTGCACAAGAGCATGGAAGAGCTCAAGGCCAAGGTCAACCCGAAGTATCTGCCCAAAGAGTACGGTGGCACCGTCCCCATGGACGAATGTATCGCCCAGTTCAAGGCTGTGCTGAAGAGCAAACGTGAACAGCTGGTTGCCCTGGACGAAATGCAGATCGAGATCAGCAAGAACTCCGCCTTTTGGGCCAACACTACCGACGCCGACATCGCCGCCGGAGTGATCGGTAGCTTCCGGAAACTGGAAGTTGACTAAAGTAACATACCCGCAGCACCACCTCCCTCCTGCTCCCTAGTGACTTATCTTACTTACTGTAATTTTAACGCATAACTTAATCTTTTACTTAGGCAATCAAACATAATCGTTTTACTCTCAATCTAGAAAACAGTTGAGCCACGAAAGAGCTGAAAAAAACTCTTTCCCCAAACAGGTGGAATACAGTTACCAAAACTTTATAATCACTCCATTATTATTATAATCATACGATATAAAAAAGTTTGGATACACTGAGGCTGAAATCACACGCAATGGTACTATTAAAATGACAACAAATAAAAAAATCCTAAAGAAAATTCCACTGACGTTGATGGTTTTTGAAACCATCTTACACAAATCAAAATATATATGACATTCTCCTAAGTATATTCAATGAGTCCCTTGGCGCACTTGTAGCTGCACTCGAAGCTGTAACACATCAAAACCTAGTTTAATCCATTCCCAGTTAATATTTTAAATAAAATGTTTCGGAAAACACAATCTTCTTGTTTTAATTCGTGAAAGAAAATTGAAATAATGTCCAAACATAAAGTAGAACCTATGCCTTTCTGTAGTAAGAAAGGCAAATCTGGTTCCATTATCAATAATTTACTAAGCAGCCAAATTAAAAAAAAACATGTTGCTCGGTAAGCATTGTTGCACTAATGATTGTAACCGATGGCAGTTCCTGACCCAATCGTTACTGTGACTCTGCTTGTATCGCGTTAAATAGCATGCAGGAATATACTTGAGTTATTGGGCGGAGCTTCACTACTCCCACTGGCTAGGGCAAACAAAAGCCAAGACACCCTAGCAGTACGCAGCCAGTTCCATACCCACACGATTGCTACCCACAAGAAGGAGTCTTCAAAGGAAACCGACGTTGGTAACTGGTTGGTAGCCGATTGGTAGCAAGGATTGACAGAAGTCTGGTTGGCGGCAATACCGTAGATGACTTGCGAAGTCAAGAACCGGGAATCGGTCTATTTGCCCGAAGGACCCGTAACCAGACAGACCGGCCTAGAAGTCTTTCGGACAGCAGGTAATTGCCGCCGTAAAACAAAGTGTGACCCAGTACTAATGTGTCCTGTGAAAAGGACCCCTCAATGTTTGACCCTTAGTGTCATCCTTGGCCGACGGAGTGCCGTCGGAGCCGGACGTTTCGGACGCTTCCGTGATGTCCCTGTGGAACCCAACAACCTCGATGTGTCCACGTCCTTGGTGCTCGATTACGGGCAATGTTCCGGCCAACCGTCAACACCGGCCGAAGTCCCAATCCGTCACCATATTGGGAGGAGCACAGGACGTTCGGACGGGTCCACCAAAAGCCGCGCACATCAACCGCTACCGAGTTCCAGGATCGGGAACCGTGATCCGTGCAAGCGACCGGAGGGTGTAACCGTCATTCGGAGGAGATTGCTGAAAGGAGGAGAAGCTGGAAGATCGTCGAGCTGCTGGGGCCCCAAGAAACCGGCAGGAACAGGTCAGATCAGTCATGCAATTTAATCGGAACCCGTTCTGCGTTCGTTCTATTTCTTCAAAATGAACTGAACCCACCGCGCAGGAGCCATTGCTTTTCGTTCCAAAAACAGAACGTCACTTTTTCGTGCCGTTCTCTTCAAAGTTTGGAACGCGTTCTGTGAACCGCCTGTAGCCAGAGGCTCTCTATGGCAACTGTTAAACTTAAATAAACATTCAGTAGAATGATTTGTACAAAGCTTAGTTAGCTCGGTGGTTACGTGCAAGAACATTATTCAAAGGAAGTGAGTTCGAATCTCAATTTTTTGAAATATTTTTTTTTGTATGGTTGGTTACAAATAGAGGGTGACGAGCGGGAATTCCCGGGAAAAATTTCCCGGGAAATCGACCATTTTTGGACCTCTCGATTCCCGGGAAATTCGGTCGAGACTCCCGGGAAATTTTAAACTTATAAATATAGAAGCAAAATTATATAAACTAATCAGAAAAATATTTGATAAATTCATAATTATTTAGAACAGGCCTGCCCAACCTTTTTGGCTCAATTTTCACATTTCTGATCGTGAAAATTACAATTTTTTATTTTTTCATGGTTTATTTGATGAAATCGGTTCCCAGATGACCAGTGAACATAACTTTTCCAAAAGTTTGAAATAATATTTTTGCAAGTCGTTTTTATGTAAGTTTTAAGTGAAAAATAGGTCAGGCCCGGATTGATTTTTGACGTAAAATGTAGATAAAAACGACTTGTATAAATATTTTTTCTAACTTTTGGAAAAGTTATGTTCACTGGTCATCTGGGAACCGATTCCATCAAATAAACCATGCAAAAATAAACAATTGTAACTTTGACGATCAAAAATGTGAAAATTGTGCCAAAAAGGTTGGGCAGGCCTGGTTTAGAACATTGAATGTTCAATGTTCGGTGTTCAAGTTCGAATAAACCAATGCTTCTCTTATCTTCTTATTCAGAAAGTGTAAATTTTAGCTTGTCACAAATTCCAATAACTATTATTGAAAGAAGCAAAAAAAAAATTGGACCCCAAAATTTCCTTTAAAAATATTAAGCAGTTTCACCTCAGAAATGAAATCAAATGTTTTAATTACAAATATTTTTCTAAATTATTTCTAAGAGTGAAAGCTTTTTCAAGTTGAATTCAATTTCTTTATCTTCTCTAGAGCATAGCAATCCTCATAACCTAGTTTTTTTTTTTTTTTTTGAAAACTTGGGGTTTCCTGATTACTAAATATATCTTCAATGAATATTTACAGTTGACCTTAAAAATTAAAAAAATACAGTTTAATTTGTTGTTTTAAGTCGTTATTTATCATATTGCCAAATTTCCGATACTGAAAAATAATATATATATAAGCTATACTAATTTTATTTTTTTACGCACATCTATTAACAAGTTTGTGAAACTTTTTGTAAAATCACTAAGTGCGAATTAAGATTCGTAAATATTTTAAACTACAATTTTAAGTCTTAAAAAGCTCTAATAACGATTTTGTATTTGCAGATTCAGAAAAAAAATCACAAGGTCTCATTAACGTACGTTTCATAGAATTAGTATGAAATAATTGTAACTGAATTCTTTGAAAATAACACATTTATTACTTTTCATTTTACATTTTTGGCACTATTGGCATAGTCAAAAAAAAACTCCCGGGTCCCGGGAATTCCCGGGAAATGGCCAAATTCAACTCTCGATTCCCGGGAAATTGAAAATCTCGAGAATCGTCACCCTCTAGTTACAAACTTTTATGACGACGACTGAAATTACATTTTATACACATCAAGGAACACTCCAGCTGGGAGGCTAAGGAGACTAAATTAAACGGTTACACTCAAAAAAATTAGTTCGCGTAAACGTGCACAGCGTTCATGCCAACGGGAACCAGGAAGAAAACTGTTCACTTTCATGGTGCAAATGTTGAAGTTCTGAACTGAGTTCTCCGTTCGTTTCAAAAAAGCCTACTGAACGAACGTTTCTAAGAGACGAGCGTTCGTTCTCAGAGCTGTTGTTTTTCGTGCTGCTGTGTGAACTTGAACGAACGGAGAACCCGTTCAAAAGCATGACTGTCAGATAGACAATAAGAAAGTGGAAAAATTGAGGTTAGGAAAGGTGAAGTAAGTTAGTTGGAAGAAGTGCGAGAATAAAAGTGTGCACAAAAGATAATAAAAGTGGTGTTTCGTTTGGTAGCTCAAGTGTTTTTCCTGTGTCCGATTAGTCTAGTGTGGATAAGCGTGCCGACCTTGAGGTATTTTTGTACAGTCCCTGCATCGAGAAAGGTCTCGGCTGAACCGGAAGTTATATGATAATCAGTTATTTTCATTAAAAATAACATGGAAAGGCAAAATTTCAAAAAAAAATTGGCGTGTCCTATCGCTAAACAAATGCTCCAAGTTTCAACTAATTTGGTTATACCAGTTAAAAGATACAGCAAATTATGTAAACAAAAATCTGAAAAGCACGTGTCACAAGTGTGTTTTGAAAGTGAAATTGTACTACGTGTCACAAGTGTGCACAAAATTCCCATACAAACTAAAATAAGCTCAAATCAATGGTTGAATCGACTTAATCAATGTATTTTCAATAACATAAGATGGAATTGCTTTTGAAAAATAAGTATCAACACAAATTTGTGAAAAATAAGAAAAAAATTCCACATTTTCCGAAAACATGTATGACGTGTCACAAGTGTGCACGATCATTTTGATGATAAAATGGTCTATGTCACCAGTGTGTTTTGCGATATCCGGGAAACGGAAGCGAATTTCCAAAATCGGAATAAAGCATCTTGTAGTGTTTGTTAAGTATAGGAAAACGTCATCCTTAACTAATTTTGGATCAAAATGGTCGTTGTCACAAGATAGCACACATCAGACGATTTGAACAACTAAAAACGATTAAAAAGGATTTTCTTTTGAGATCATTCATAAACCACGTAGACACCTTCTGGAAATCTAAAAAAATAGTTGGAAATTATTACTATGAAAAAGCATGGTACTTTAAGTATTTTTGGATATGTTAAATAAATCATTTAAAAAAAATACAGCTCTAGGGGCTCTTTGGTCACGAGACCTTCAAATTGTTCAATTCAAATAATTTACTAATGTTTTTTTACCTATAGATTTATTTAACTATATTTTTGAAAAATCTTAGTATAACTTTTGTTTTGCAATGCAGCAAGCTAAAATTGGTTCAACCGTTCCGGAGAAATCAAAAATATGTTTAGTGTTTTCCGGCATTTTTTTAAATAAAGAAATAAACCGTAAAATTGCTTTGATATTAGCAACATAGCTTTTGTAGTTTTAGCTCAGCATGACATGACACTCAACCATAATTCGCTCGATGCTCACCTCAAACAGCATTGGAAATTGCCTACGTATATGCAACATCAGTTTTATTCGTGGTGAATTGGCTAAACTGACTGTTTATTAGGGTGACAACAAAAAAATCGACCTCGGGGATGACCCCTGATTTGATTCTTTAGGCAAAAATAAGGCAATGTGAAAATGTTAAGCAAAATCTGTTTAGGTTTGGGCATCGCTATAGATCTTTAAGGTTGATGAACAAAATCTATTTATACAAAAACTTCTTCTTCAAATCGCTAATAAATCGTCAGGGTTAACTTGGATCGTTTTGCGGTCTTTGACAAAGTTGTAAGTCATAACATTTTACAAAAGAACACTCACGTTTGACAATGATCCGACACATTCAACCCCACCTTCTGGTGGAATTATGTTTTTTTTTTTTGTTTTTCTCATACATTTTTGAGAAAATTCCCATGTAAAAGGCGACGCTTAAACCTAAACCATACTTATTTTTGCCTAAAGAATCGAACCAGCGGGTATCTCTCAGGATTTTCCAAAATTTTCAATTTATATTTAGAATGTTTGGGCTCATTTAACCCCTTATCCCGAGAAGGGGTAAATAACACGGGAATACCAAATTTTGGTATTACTTGGGCAAATAACAGGGACCAAAATGTGCCCTTGGTTGCCCAGTAATAGATGGTAAGATACCATGAAATCATACCAAAGTCTTGTATGTGGAAGGGCACAACAATACCAAACCATGTTATTCCAAGGGTAAAATAATACCTCAAAATAAAACCATTTCAATACCAAGTTGAGGTCTTCTGTATTTTTGAACATTGCTTTTATACCAAAACTTGGTATTGCCATGGTTTTATTTTTAGGTATTCCCGCGCCTTTAGAAAATCAGATTTTGGTATTCCAGTGATCTTCCACATACATGATTTTGGAGTTCATGGTATTTTACCATCTATTACTGGGCAACCAAGAGCACATTTTGGTCGCTTGTATTTGCACAAGAAATACCAAAATTTGGTATTTTCATACCATTTTTAGTGCAACAGTTGCAGTTAGTGAAAAAAACGGAAATGATCCATATGCAACAGCCAAATCTGCTCACCTGATGATTCCATATTGTTCTTAGTAATATTCTTCACCACATCAAATGCTTTTTTCATTGGCCTGTGCTTGAAGTTCTTGAAGATTCTAAAAATTAACAAGATTGAAAAATAAGTGTTATTAAAATGAAACTGGATTGAAATTCACCAAAATTCAATAATCTGTTGATTAACTCGTTTTTCGAAGTATTTGGTTATCCAAACTTAGAGAAATTTCAACGTTTTTTTTTAATCTTAGTGGGTATATTTAAAAAAAATGAAAATCAGCTTTAACATTTTTGGGTTTTAAGTCATTTTAGCGCAAAATTTATTATCTTATCAAAATTAATTAAAAAAATTCCCATAGTTTCAGAGGAATTTAATGAAACCTTTCAATACCAATATAATACCAAAATGTGCCATCCTGACTTAGAAAATTTTCCACAATTTCAAGTTATTTCTTTAGGGGGTGTGTGTGTGTGTGTGGTGTGTGTGGTTCAATCCAATACCCGCTAACCGGTAGCGAAATTATGGGAAAGTATAATTTGTATCAGACTGTGTACATGCCGAATGCTGATACAGCTTATCTCAGTCCCGGGTATTAGGTGGTGATAGCCCTCGCGCTGCTTCCAACGACCCGTTTCAGAATGACAGAGCTCCTTGCGGTCCAATTCCGAGGTCGCTGGGCATTGTTCGGCCCCGCCTAAACATAGAAGCAAGCATCTGAAGGAAACTCGATCTATATTTAGACTTCCAATCCCTTCAGGCAAATCAGGGATCAGCGCGTATTTAATAATATAAGAAGCAGAAATAACATGTTTCAACACTACGGATCAATACACTGCTAGATTGTAAACCTTCTGATGGCCGACTGCTTAGCGTCCCAGACCACCACCAATCCAAAGGTGTGAGTTCGAATCCCACCTGATTCATTTAAGTTTTTATTCATATTCAAATTCCTGATTCCAAATTTCAAAGGTACCGACCGGGATTTGATCCCTGAACCTTCTGCTTGGGAAACAGAAGCCGTAACCATTAAGCCACGGAGCCGGTTGAATGGGACGTGGTTCTCTGTATGGCTTTTTGCGAGATGAGAGCAGAGGACAACAATCATCTCAACGTTTCCACTTTACCCGGGCTAACGACCGGCAGTTCCAGTTCACGATGATTTCCCTTCATATGTTAAAAACCACTTATGATTTTGGCACATATTCCATTTGTCAACGTTTCCTGTCATTACTGGTGGGAAAAATCTACGTGGAATCAGCTGTGCAGACCTCATGTGTGACAGGAATGCAGGTTGAGCGACTCCCACGGGCTTCAAGCTATTTCTTTAGGGGGTATATCAAAAATGTTTAAAATCAAGTTTGAAATTTCCGGTTTTCAATGAAAGCATTCGCTTTGAGACATCATTTTAGCGCAAAATTAATTATTTTGTCTAAATTGGTCAAAATTTTCTCATAGTTTCAGAGGAATTTGATAATACACTGTAATACCAAAAGAATACCAAAATATGGTGTTCGACCATTGACAAATTCTGCAATTTTGCAATATCAAAACAATACCTTAAATTGGTATGATAGCACATTTTGCTCTTGCATAATCCTTAAGACAAATTTTAAAGGGTCCAGGAATACCAAAATTTGGTATTGATACCAGAAAAAGGTATTATTACGCATTTCCCTTGTTATTTACCCATGCTCGGGATTTAAAGGATCAATTTGATGATTTGCATTACCAAGAAAGTGAATGTTCTTACAATTTAATGCCAATATTTCCTATACACAAGTGCGGCATAACTAAGTATCCCTTTGTTTCAAGCTAGTTCATTGACTATTACATCGATGTATCCTGTATAATAGATTTGCAAACAAAAATAATACTTATGCAAAAAAAAACACTGTTTTATTTCCTTCTAACGAAACCTCAATTAATCTAAGCAGTATCCATTAAGGGCGCTCATCGAATTACAAATCATCTTTCGTTGCATTTTTTTTTTTTTTTTGGTCGCTGGATAATAAAACGGTACAACATAAGTGAACCCCTCCACACATTGGCTGGTGGATCATATACATATTATTAAAAAGGGCTAATGGAAATGATGCGGCAGCATATTGCACTCCCAAAACGGTCGGTGCCTTGTTGGGAAATGAACAATTAGGGTAGCAAACGAATTATAAACAACTTGTCGGCCAAATTTGGCAATTATCCTAAAACAGTTTAATTGCTGAGGCAGGCCAATAGGTGCGCTTGCTAATGTTTGGTGAGAAACAAAGCAAATTGAAGCACTAATTGACTGGACTTAGCGAAGGGTTTTGAACTATGAGTTTAATAAGGGGTGCTTGAACTGTAGTATTAAATGTTTCGATTGAAATTTTGAAGTTCTGAATGACCAAACACGGATCTTTGGTATATCGCAATTATTTCAGATTTGTAGATTCCGTATGTCTATACAGTCCAGACTCGATTATCCGAAGGACTCGGAAAAAAATCACTTCGGAAAATCGAATCACAAAAACAAATTTTTTCGACGTGTTATTTTTGATTGTCGAGTATGACCCCTAAACTACGCTAAAGTGATTTACATTTTGTTAATCCAAGATGGCGGCCAATATGGCGGTGACAAAATATTGAAAAAATGTATTTCATTATTTAATAAGCAACGAAACTATTGGCACTACGCCCCCCGGGGCATGGCCTTCCTCTAACGTGGGATTTCTGCTCCAGCGCCTCTGACGAGACAGGAGAAACCGGGACCGACGTTTTACTTCACCATCCGATAGAAGCTCAGTGGATAAGGCGGGAATCGAACCCGCGTCTCATAGCATCATCGGGATCGGCAGCCGAAGCCGCTACCCCTGCGCCACGAGACCCACATTATTTAATAAGCAATCAACTATTAAAATTTGACTAAAACGGGGTCGCAGAACTCGAATTTGATGTTTAAAGCAAGAAAAAGAAAAAAACGACAAAAAAAAAATTGTCCGTGATTCGAATATTCAAAGTTCCATATTAACCTTCGGAAAATCGAACTTCGGATAATCGAGTCTGGACAGTATAACTCTTCGTTCAATTTTCAAATTAATTTTCAAAAAAGTACATCCTATTTTTTATTAAGATATTTTCTTCCATAAAGTTACTCTATGCTCGACTGTCCGTAGCTTCGATCATCCGAAGTTTTGATTATCCGAAAATTTCAATGAAAGGCCGGATAATGTAATCATGAAATAAGTTTTTCTCATATTTTGCTTTTAAGGACAAAAACCTTAAAAGCAAATTTAGGTTCACTTACAAGACAACAACTCCGTTTACTTTGCATAAGACCCGTCACCAAATCGACCCCGTTTGCCGATTAGATATGGATCCCGATGATCCCAAGAAGTCGCAGATCTGCGCATGGAACATTGACACCACGGTCTATAGACAAGCTGGCGGCGCGCGTCGCGTCGGCGTTAGTCCATAATAAGCCATGCGTTTTCTTGTCTGTTCAGGCAGGCAGGTCAACCTCTTGTACAAACATCGAAGCGTCATCTAACGATATAACAACTTCATAATCGCCACTTGATTCGCATATGTTTAGGCCGCCAATGAGCCACTGATCTTCAGCTGATCGAGCGTATTTTGATGTTGTTGGTGATACATCCCATCAGGCAACGATCGATGATTCGAGGTAATTATATAATAACGATGACTGAGCCCAAATCCCGCCACGAATCTGCGATTGATCACCGCGCGCAAATCTAATTAACCTTAAACACCCACGCGCGCGATCTGCGAATCTTTCCACCAAAAGAACTCCCCGGTTATTGCCAGCCAGCCAGCCAGCCAGCCGGGAATTGTTAACTCGAACCTTCAACCTGGTGGCAATCAGAGCTCGAGGCTCGTTTAGCTCATCACAGGTGGAATGTTTTCGGTGTTTATTTTAACGACTGCACCCGCGGGAGGAGATCAACACTCCAACCCCAGTCATCGTTATTCAACCTGTTTTCGTGTTTTGCAAGCATCACAAAGGCATGGTTTTAGCACTAAGAAGTGTGACAAACCTGCATCGGGCAGGTGTCTTCTATGAAAAGCAAAATAACAGAAAGAAACAGAAATCATAATTTAAAGTTCCTCACTTTCGACATTTCCAACGAAATTTATCAGTTTTCAATTATTTAAATTGTTAACAATTCATAGCACTTGCCAGAGGGATACAAGACATGGCTGATGTTTTTCAGCATGTACATTTATCCAACGAAACTCTGCCGATTTGTAATAATATGACGAGTGCTGAAAAAAAACGAGTTTCCTAATCTGCCCATGTTCACATAAATGTTCCATATGCAACTGAGATTTCTCCTGATTTCTAGAACAAAGTACTGGATATTTTTGGTTTTTTTCTGAAAGAGCTCACCATTTTGAACCAAACTGCATAAATAACTGAAAAGTGCATTTGGGACATTTAGGCAAACATGGACAGTAAAAACTTTTTTGAAATTATCAGCGCTGTTCGCTAATTCCACATATGGTAAGCAATTTAAATATTATTTACACATGAATTAAGGGATTACATACATGTAGAAAATCAAAAAAAATCCAATTACATCAAATTTATGAAATCCACTTAAAAGATGATTTACAATCACTTCTAAAAGTTTCATGAAGATATTTTATATTTCTGGAGTTATTTTTAAAAACAAAAACTAAACCAAATTTGGAGCCTAACATTTCAAAAGGGCACATAACTTTTGTAAACAATAGTGTATCCCTTTCACTCAAATGACAGTTTACATAAGGTGTGAAAGGGACACGAAACGAAACGAAAAAACGAAAACTCGATTTCCAGTTTTTGCTTTTTGGGTATTTTTGAAACCGTGTTGAGTCAGGGTTATTAAAAACACCGAAAAAGCAAAAACTGAAAATTTGGTTTATTGGACCTTTAAAAAAAACTCCAGAATTTAAACTAGTGACAGACGATTTAAGTTTGAAACTTTGCCATGGGCAAAGCGAACTGTCAAACTTTGTGAGCGTTCTTTGCGAAACACCAAGTTGATTTACGGGTGCCACGATATCTCGATATGGGATGGGGGTAATTCTCCGCCAACTCACACAGCAGTTGCCCCGACCCCTCTTCGATTTGCGTGAAACTTTGTCCTAAGGGGTAACTTTTGTCCCTGATCATGAATCCGAGGTTCGTTTTTTGATATCTCGTGACGGAGGGGCGGTACGACCCCTTCCATTTTTGAACATGCGAAAAAAGAGGTGTTTTTCAATATTTTGCAGTCTGAAACGGTGATGAGATAGAAATGTGGTGTCAAAGGGACTTTTATGTAAAATTAGACGCCCGATTTGATGGCGTACTCAGAATTCCGAAAAAAACGTATTTTTCATCGAAAAAAACACTAAAAAAGTTTTAAAAATTCTCCTATTTTCCGTTACTTGACTGTAAAAATTTTTGGAACATGTCATTTTATGGGAAATTAAATGAAATTTTCGAATCTACATTGACCCAGAAGGGTCATTTTTTCATTTAGAACAAAAAAAATCATTTTAAAATTTCGTGTTTTTTCTAACTTTGCAGGGTTATTTTTAGAGTGCAATAATGTTCTACAAAGTTGTAAAGCAGACAATTACAAAAATTTTGATATATAGACATAAGGGGTTTGCTTATAAACACGAGTTATCGTTATTTTACGAAAAAAAAGTTTTGAAAAAGTTGGTCGTCATCGATCATGGCCGTTCATGGTCACCCGCGACAGACCCGGACGACGAAATAAAGAGAAACGCAAAAAGTAACTTTTTCAGAACTTTTTTTCGTAAAATCTCGATAACTCGTGATGTTTATAAGCAAACTCTTTATGTCTATATATCAAAATTTTTGTAATTGTCTGCTTTACAACTTTGTAGAACATTAAAACACTCTAAAAAATAACCCTGCAAAGTTAGAAAAAACACGAAATTTTAAAATGAAAAATTTTGTTCTAAATGAAAAAATGACCCTTCTGGGACAATGTAGATTCGAAAAGTACATTAAATTTCACATAAAATGACATGTTCCAAAAATTTTTACAGTCGAGTAACGGAAAATGGGAGAATTTTTAAATCTTTTTTAGTGTTTTTTTCGATGAAAAATACGTTTTTTCGGAATTCTGAGTACGCCATCAAATCGGGCGTCTAATTTTACATAAAAGTCCCTTTGACACCAAATTTCTATCTCATCACCGTTTCAGACTGCAAAATATTGAAAAACACATCTTTTTTCGCATGTTCAAAAACCGCCCCTCCGTCACGAGATATCAAAAAACGGACCTCGGATTCGTGATCAGGGACAAAAGTTACCCCTTAGGACTAAGTTTCACGCAAATCGAAGAGGGGTCGGGGCAACTTTTCCCGATTTCGTGTGAGTTGGTAGAGAATTACCCATGGACCAAATTGGCTGAAATTCGGGATGTAAACTTTCAAGACATACCCCGTGTGCATGACGAAGCCCGATTTTTTTGTTTGCTTTACTGCCGCTCAAATCAAGTCCGTCCTATATGTTATTTCGTCAATTTTGAGTTAATAACGAGTTTGGTTCGAAATCTTGTAAACTATCAGAAAAACAAATAAAATTTAGTAGTTTATTCCAGAAAACCTTCGTAAATTTCACTTTTTCGTGAAATCTTAACACGTAGCCTTAAGGGTGGGACAAATTTGTTTTGCGTTTTTTCAGCTTGCTGTTTTTACATATGAGACGGACTAGATTAGAGCGGCAGTTTAAAAAATACAAAAATCAAAAACTGACGCTTTTTTATATGAAAAATAATTTTATCTTCTTTAAAAGTAACTTTTTTGAAAATCGGGCTTCGTCATGCACATAGGACAGACTTCGCAATTCGCAATTTCGCAATTTTCAGTGTAAGAACGGGCCTTGACCGATCTTATGCACCAGGTTCCCGACGAACACGCACTGCCCTTACACCTACATCTCACCCTTGCTCTGAGTCAGTACGAGCAACACGCTAGAACACGCTTTGAGTGTTCGTGCCAGGCATGCACACCTTCTTTTCCGGTTACGCATTTTAACTCGGCCGGGGCGGTACATTACGTAGGGTTTGATGTAAGTATAAGCGCCTAACCATCTATAGTGTGCCTATCAACTTCCATTAAAGCAAAAACTGTTTTATTTTTACTTTGAATTCAAAAACTTATTGTTATTTACTATGTATTGTTTTCTCCTGAAATCTTCCCTATTGTTGAGTCTGTTTATCTGTTGCTATTTCTTTTGTCGCGGTGTTTTGTTACAATTTTTGGTCCTAACATGTTATAAAAGTTTAACAAAAAATTAAAATATTTTTGGCAAAAATACAATAGTAATATTTGTGTTAATCCTTTTATCATTCCATAAATTGAGTAAGGGCTCGAACCTCACTTGCTTAAGAAAAAGGTACAGTTTCAAAACAATGAACAGTGAAGGAAATATACTATGTAAAGAATCAATAGTAAAAGAAAGATAGTAATTTATGAAGTAGATAAAGAAATAAACAACAGTTAATAGAGGTAAGAAACAAGCTTAGATTGTATTGAGGGCAATTACAGGGAAGATGATAAATTATTCAAATAGATAAACAAAGAAAATGGTCATGATAAACAAAATTGACATCGCTGCCAAATTAAGGGAAAGCAGATAGTTTGTTACAGCAGCATCAATTGGTAAAATAGAGTGGAAAAGCTTTGAGAAATAAGAGAATCGAATAAGTAAAATCGAAATCAAATGGAGGATAGTAAACCGAAGCCGTTTTATAAAATCAGTGAAACGAAATAAACAGAAGATAGCTTTTAGCTGAAATGGAAAGTAGAGAAACCCCGTTCTGCGATGCTCAGGTACATCCACAGCAGTTGACTCAACATACTGCGAATCAAAACAATACCGTCTACAATCACAAATTACTTCCCTTTCCCACATTGACGCGCCCCTTTCTTCTAGCCGTCTCTACTCTGACCCTCGCTGGTCAAAGGTTTACGAGTCGTTTCCACAGGCCACCAGCTAGGTTACACCTTGTCATCATGATGACTAAACCAAGCCAACGTGGAGGTAAGAAAATAGGACACTTGCAAGGAACCAGAGCCATGCTGTTTTGTCCAATCAGCATTGGGGCTCCTTCCGGGATGTTCCTCGCCTAGGTGTGTCAACCGACGAGTATCATCAGTATCATGCACCCTTGGCCTGCATCATGCACATAGGACAGACTTGTATGTAAACCCTTAATAGAAATCCTGTAATCAAATCCGGTAAATCTGTTGTAGAATTTGTAACAATTGATTTTATCAAAATATTGCCACATTTTTTCAATTTTGAAAACGACGTTATCGTTTTTGACAATATTTACAACGATATAGAGAAAAATATTGACGACATTGGAAACGTTTAAATGTTCACAAATTTGACAATAGAGTTTACACATGTCCTTGATCAATATTGAAAGCTGTTCACACAACAATGGTAGGAATAAAATTAAATATTTGAGATTATCCTCAGAAAATTGAAGGTATTACGAACTAAACAGACTCAAATTGTCTCACAAAAATATCCATATTATTGAAACCAGAAAATTAATTTGAAAATGTACTACTTGAAACTTACACCAACTGTTGTCACCAACTGTTGTCAAACGAACGGGGTCACATTTTAGTTTGACATCCCTTTTACACGGAGTTCACACACACTACTATACGTTTGTTTTGATAGTGTGCGTGAGCGCCGTGTAAAAAACGACAGTTCGTCACTTTTTAGTTTGACTTTGACCAACCAACGGGGTACAAACTAAAAAAGTGTCAAACGAAAAAGTGACCAACCACCGGGGGTTGAGTGTATACGAAAGGCATTGATTTAAATTTTGATCCCTTTCCTATACTAGTCAATAATTCATAGATTTAAAATGAAAATATTTTATAAGAGAGACATAAAAAAATAACAAGCTAACCTATGAAAAAGGCTCAAAAATAAGATTTATAAAGTCGGCTCACTTGACTGTAAATTGGTCTGTGTATCAGTGTAAATTTTTGTATTTTTTAATCCGGCTGAAACTTTTTTGGTGCCTTTGGTATGCCCAAAGAAGCCATTTTTCATCATTAGTTTGTCCATATAATTTTCCATACAAATTTGGCAGCTGTCCATACAAAAGTGATATGTGAAAATTCAAAAATCTGTATCTTTTGAAGGAATTTTCTGATCGATTTGGTGTCTTCGGCAAAGTTGTAGGTATGAATATGGACTACACTGAAAAAAAAATATACACGGTAAAAAAAATTTGGTGATTTTTGACAAAGAATTTTGTCCTAAGGGCACTGTCTACGGGTGTCAATCCAAAATTTCGCGAAGCGAAAGTGTAACGATTTTTGTAATTGTTTAAACGCTTATATCTTCCACCCCATTCAAGCAATCTGTATGCTTTATCCACCAAACGAAAGGGGAAGTCTTAAATTGCAAGTAGACTACCTCACATAGTTGATAAAACTTTGTTAAAGTATTTAAAAGTTAAAATGATAAAAAAAATGAATGCAGGAAAAATCCCGGCTGTTGATTGGCTGAGAGCTCTTAACAATTTTTGCCTTGTCTCTTGCTTTCGTGGGACTGTCACGCGAGAATGTTGCACCATGGTTGCCACATTTCATGCGAACTATTTAAGCTAACAGATAGCCTCAGAAAATTTCAGTACCTAACGCGGTTTCGTCAAAGACGGATCCACGTTGGTAATTTTATTGCTCAGACACACACATGCACACATTGATAGACACAGGTTGTGCACCAAATTGGGAGGAATTCTGTTCTAATGAAGATTGTTAGGACGGTCACCGGAAAACCAGAATGATTTGGGGTTAGGACCAAACTGGTTGGATATTGGCCACACCCGGAGTGGCCATAGCCCTGGGGAAGGTTCTACCGGGGACATTTATCGAATCATATAAATTGGGGCCGGGACCGTGGTGTAGGGGTAAGCGTGATTGCCTCTCACCCAGTCGGCCTGGGTTCGATCCCAGAAGGTTCCGGTGGCAAATTTTGAGACGAGATTTGTCTGATCACGCCTTCCGTCGGACGGGAAGTAAATGTTGGCCCCGGACTAACCTAAAAAAGGTTAGGTCCTTAGCTCAGTCCAGGTGTAGGAGTCGTCTCCCTGGGTCCTGTCCTGGTGGAGTCGCTGGTAAGCAGTTGGACTCACAATCCAAAGGTCGTCAGTTCGAATCCCGGGGTGGATGGAAGCTAAGGTGTAAAAAGAGGTTTGCAATTGCCTCAACAATCAAGCCTTCGGACACCTAGTTTCGAGTAGGAATCTCGCAATCGAGAACGCCAAGGCAATGCTGTAGAGCGAATAATTTGATTTTTGATTTGATTTTGATAAATTGGGGCAATATGGGTATCAAAATTCATGATTTTTGATACTAGTAATGAAAATTGCAATTTTGACGAGACTGGCCACACCCGGAGTAAACATGGACCTGGTACATGATTTTCCGGATGCAGCTCTATCGCTGCCGTTTTTTTTTTTTGTGGAGGGGAAGGGGACATTTTCCGAACCATACTTTTTAGTCAATATTTTCATGTGTTGGCAATTTATTTCTACAGAGGTGCCAATAATTGAAAACTTTAAATTAAATTAATTATTCAGTATTTAATCCTGAATAATTAATTTACAAAGAATTAAAAAAATATAAATAAAAATAGAATATTTTTTCAGAGTTTTGTACAAAGTTCTTTGTCTAATTGGTCATGTAGAGACATAACCACCTGTTCCTTTTTTTATTTCACTTTTTGTCACTAAAACTTGATTTGCAAGAAAACACTATTTTTAATTTTTTTTATTTTTTGATATGTTTTAGAGGACATCAAATGCCAACTTTTCAGAAATTTCCAGAATGGGCGAAAAATCTTTTACCGAGTTATGATTTTTTGAATCAATACAACTTTTTTCAAAAAATCAAAATATTGGTCGCAAAAAATTTTCAATTTGATTTTTCGATGTAAAATTGAAATTGCAATCAAAAAGTGTACTCCAGTACTCCAGTGAAATTTTGATAAAAAGCACCGTTTTCAAGTTATAACCATTTTTAGGTGACTTTTTTTCAAAATAGTCGCAGTTAATGATTTTTAAAAATAGTGCCCATGTTTGCTTACTGTTGAAAAAAAAATTCGAGAAGCTGAGAAAATTCTCTACATTAAGCTTTTTCGAACTTTGTTGACACGACCCTTAATTGCTGAGATGTTGCCATGCAAAGGTTTAAAAACAAGAAAATTTATGTTTTCTAAGTCTCACCCAAACAACCCACCATTTTCTAATGTCGATATCTCAGCAACTAATGGTCCGATTTGCAATGTTAAAACATGAAACATTTGTGAAATTTTCCGATCCTTTTGAAAAAATATTTTCAAAAATTTTAAATCAAGACTAACATTTCAAAAAGATCAAAGATTCAATATTAGGCCGTTTCGATCAAAAAATACCTTCAAAAGATTCAAAAGATTTTGAATTTTCATACATCATTTTTGTATGGACAGCTGCCAAATTTGTATGGAAAATTATATGGACAAACTAATGATGCAAAATGGCTTCTTTGGGCATACCGAAGGCACCAAAAAGGTTTCAGCCGGATTAAAAAATACAGAAAAAATTGAATGACCGAAATCTCACAGAATTGCTCTGGTAAGGAGTAAGTATTTGAAATCAGTCGTAAATTTTACAATTAGTTCAAAAAGTACTCACAAGGTCCAATCAAAAGTTTTAAAAAAGATGTTTGAAGTATCATAGAATTACACATGAGAAAAATTTAAAAAAAAACTTATATGTGCTTATATTGTAGGACAGCTTTTCTTAACATACAACTAAATCAATCACAATTTCTTAGTACTAGTATGACCTTGGCTTGGGTTTTGCTTGTGATATTTAATAAATGATCCAAGAATGATTATATTTTGTCATTTTTTTTTATTTATTATATAGCTTGAAACACCCGTTCATATTTATATTATCATCTAATGATAACCTGGATCCAATTCTTTCCTAATCACTGTTATCATCCATAATCACTTCTCACTTTATTAATCTTCTACTCAAGTGCTCGACTCCCGCAACCTTTTCAGTAACAGATACCTACCTTCTCCGGTCACCTCTCCAATCAACGAGCCCCCAATTAAGGGGCCCAACGTAGATTGTTGCCTATTTCGCTGGACCCCCATCGAAACCTCCCCCTAAATCGAACGCACTGGTAGGTAAGCTCCCACAACAGAGCTGACAATCAAACGAAAACAATCATCCAACTTCAATGAATGGAGTAACCAAACCAAAAGGCAAATCAACGAACAAGAAGGGGAGGGCTGGTAAAGCAATGATGAATTGATATAATACACTTGAGAACCAGTGGGTTGCAGCACTGCACTTGGAGGAGATACTAGGCCGAAAATAGGTACACTGAAAGAGGGGTAAGGCGGGTGGGTTTAGGAAAATAAAACACAATCTTGTCATAATGATACGTTTTGAAGTATATTTCTACCCTCTGTTTCACTTAACATCTTCATTTTAACTTCTTCACTTCTTTTAAATAATCGCTCGTTAAAAATGTGTGCGTGCGTGTTTATACACGTTTATAGGATTGTTTTGAGGTTAGGATGATGATTTGATGGCGCGTTTTTAAAGTTAGGGAATGACTTCTTCATTTCACGTGTCACTTGAAGCCAAGTGCATCTTTTGGGTTGCAATCTGCGCGGCGTGATGCGTGGGTGGGTGGCGGTGACCAGTGGCCACTTTAGTGATGGTCCATATTTAGGACTGATGAAGATACGGTCGCAGTCGCGCTGAAAACGGCTTGTATGGTGCGTTCGTTTGATGACGCAAGGTAGTCTCACGAAAAACAAACATTCAGAAATGGCAAAAAAGGCAAACTCTGTTATGAGTGTTATAAACGACGACTTAATCGATATAATTATTTACAAGCCTGTAAACACGAATAACTACACGGACCAAGTCGTGAAAAGTGTTTTCTTGTAGCTGTTGCATGGAGCGGTTGGTGCTGATGGCCTCCAGATCAAGGGTCTTAGGGAGTTAGACTCGTAGACAAGCTGGTCGGTTGGGGTCGCTCTCTCACGAAGAGAGATGATGGTACCACGAGGCCCCTGTGTAGTAGAAGAAAGCAAACTCTTGGCCAGCAGGTTTAGTGTGGCGACTTGGACGGAAAACGCGGCAGGTCGGATGAAAATGTTGTTTTGGGAGATTTAAGATAAATTTAAAGAAAGGATGGAAAAATAGTTTGGTTTTAATCATCAAAAAACAACAATTTTTGAATCTTGTTTTACTGGAAAGATTTGCAATTATTTATTTATATTTTGTTCCAAGAAAAATCAGGTAATCTATTTTTTGTAAAACTCTTATATTACCTATGTTAACCTTAGAAATTTTGATCCAAATAGATACTAATGAATGGTTAAACTATGTTCAAAAAAATGATTCCACTGTTAGTATGTTTCTTACTTTTTTGGTTTGCTGAAGCATGAAAGTAAAAAAATGAACATGATTTGAGTTAAACAATACAAAACTGCAGATCAATATCAGCACTGTATTACAACTTCGTTCGTGCAGCTTTGTAATTGATGGTGCCATATTAAACAACTAAATACCTAACCTAAAAGAAGTTGAAATAAATTCGTTGTTACATTTATCACAGCAGATTTTTGAAAGTGATTTAAACATTATAAACCAAGTGATTTTAAAGCCAAAAGCGTAAGAGTAGAAATTCAAGAATACTTTTTCACCACAAAATCTTCCATCCAACACACCGCACTCTACCTAACCTCCCAGGCGGGACCATCCACTAATCGGGCTCCTAACGGATTCATAATACTTTTAAACATAACCATAATGTTCACGCGATTCGTCGGAGCTCTCACTCTTTCTTTATCCCATTCCCCGTTGCGCAAAGATCAGCCAGAATAACCAGATCTTGGAAGCCGTCGTCGAGAGTGCCATTCTGGGGTTGACGATCGTGCAGTTCGATCGTCTTGCCCCTAACCAAACTAAACTGCCACAACTTTAGCCACAGAAGCTAGATATTGCAATATCCAGCGCTGAAATTGCCGCCGAAATCGATTGTTTCAAGATTGTTGAAGTGCAGTTGTGTTACATAAGTGGAAGTACTTAGAGATAGTTTTGTGGATTCACCCTCCCCCAACGCTGGCAACACTACACCCGCGCAACCCCCGCCGCGATCAAGTCATGGGAAAAAATGGCTGGAAAAATATTGGCGATGAAAACAAAATAAATAAATTATGTGGCGCTAACTTGGTCAGTCGGTCTAAGTTGGTCGTCGTCGTCGTCGCCGTCGGTCTCGATGAAGTCGCGTTCTCTTTTCCTTTTTCTTTGCTGTGGCATCCAAACTTTGGTAGAAAAATGAAAGATTTTGCGTATAAATGCGTTTTATAAGCTAATGAATGGAAATTGGGACGGAGACTAACATTAAAGACGATTCACGGAATATGATTTAACGTTTGAGTCACCCCTCGTCAAAAGGGATCCAAGAACTGGCAACACTGGACACGACCTGTCAAAAGTACGAACCAATGTGCGAAAACTTAACAAGATTTCAAAACCATGCTGCGTCTCTACTACGAGTCTTGAGTTAGTGGTTAGTGCTTACCGACCTAGATCTACCCAAGGTATTACCGACCCCCTACGAGAGGAAAGGTACGTTAGGAATCATGTAATGGTAGCCCTGGTCATCGAGCGTATGCGAGGGAACCACTATCGTCGGAGGTAGTTTGTCCTCTGGAACCTTGTAGTTGTACCCGTCAGCCGGGGCAGCCGAGGCCACACGTGGCTGCAGCGCGGACTCCTCCGCTTCCGACTCGGACCGCGGTGCGTTGTCTTCCACGACGATCCGGAGGCCGGCGTTGTCTACTGGATAAGGCGGCAGATATCCGTTGTTTGGTCCGAACTCGTTGTTGATGTCGGCTGCGATGGTCATATCTTCCGGTGGGGATTGCGACGGGTATGGCGATCCTGGCTGTGAACTCTGACTGTCGTTTGGTCCCGATTGTGGGTACTGCTGGCTGATTTGGTTATCGGCGTCTGGTCGGCTTGACTGCTGGCCAGGTCCAGATTGTGGATTTTGCTGATTGTCTTGTGGTTGTCCGGGCTCATAATCTGGACCCTGTTGACCCGATGGTCCGGATTGTGGGTACTGGTTGTTGGAAGGGGCGCTTGGTCCACTGGGTTGTTCAGGTCGGTAGTCTTGATTTTGCTGTTGACCTGGTCCAGACTGAGGGTATTGCTGATTGACCTGGTTATCTGAGGGCGCACTTGGTCTGCTCGGTTGTTCTGGTCGGTAACTCTGGTTTTGCTGTTGTCCAAGTCCGGTTTGTGGGTACTGTTGGTTACCCTGTGGTTGTCCAGGTTCATAATCTGCACCTTGTTGACCCGTTGGTCCGGACTGAGGGTACTGTTGGCCTATCTGGTTGTCGGAAGGTGCGCTTGGTCGGCTTGGGTAGTCTTGATTTTGCTGTTGCCCGGGCCCGGATTGAGGGTATTGCTGACTTACTTGGTTATCTGAGGGTGCGCTCGGTCGAGTTGGTTGCTCTGGTTGGTAGCCCTGATTTGACTGCTGTCCAGGTCCAGATTGTGGGTACTGCTGATTATCCTGTGGTTGTCCAGGTTCGTAATCCGAGCCTTGTTGACCCGTTGGTCCAGATTGCGGGTACTGTTGATGGACCTGGTTATCGGATGGAGCGCTTGGTCGGCTTGGTTGTTCAGGTCGGTAGTCCTGGTTTTGCTGTTGCTCTGGTCCGGATTGAGGGTACTGCTGATTGACCTGGTTATCCGAGGGCGCACTTGGTCGACTCGGCTGCTCTGGTTGATAACCCTGGGTTGGCTGCTGACCAGGTCCGGATTGTGGTTGTCCAGGCTCATAATCAGAACCTTGTTGACCATTTGGTCCAGTCTGTGGGTACTGCTGACTTACCTGGTTGTCGGATGGTATGCTTGGTCGGCTTGGTTGTTCTGGTCTGTAGTCTTGATTTTGCTGATGTCCCGGTCCGGACTGTGGGTACTGCTGGTTGCCCTGTGGTTGTCCGGGTTCATAATCGGCGCCTTGTTGACCACTTGGACCAGACTGTGGATACTGCTGACCAACTTCGTTGTCGGACGGTGCGCTTGGCCGATTCGGTTGCTGTTCTCCAGGTCCAGACTGCGGATACTGCTGATTGGCTGAATTCGGAACTTGTTGACCTCCAGGTCCGGATTGCGGATACTGCTGACTGGTCGTGTTGCTTGGACGGCTGCCTGGTTGTTCTGGTTGATACGAATCCGATGTTGGTGCCGGAGGAGCTATCGAGCTAGCATCCGATGGTCGGTACTGGTTGCTAGAGTCGCCAGCATCCGGAGGAAGATATTCAGGAGCCGATGTGGAAACAGCCATTCCAGCAGGCTGCTGACCGGTGGTAGAAGGTGTCGAGTACAGTGGCTCGTTGTTTGGTCTGACCGACGACGATTGACCGGGCTGGCTATCGAATGGTTCATAGGTTGAAGATTCTGGCGCAAACGTAGACCCAGCTGAATTTGTCGGGGATCCGGTAGCAGAAGATGAATCTGGTGTGGAAGATGCTTCAGGATATCCGCTGAAAGTAGTCGATTGCTCGCTGAATCCTGGATATCCACCAGTTGTTGTTTGCTGACTAGCACTCGTGTATGCTCCGGTAGTTGTTTCTTGGCTGAATCCTGAATATCCAGCAGTTGTGGTGGAATCCTGTCCTGTACTGAACGAAGATGCAGTAGTCGTTTCTTGAACTCCGTTTGTATACCCACCGAAGGTTGTTGTTTCCTGACCCGCAACGGTGCTGGTTCCATCGACTCCGTATGGTGTGCTAGATTCATCGGTCGAGAACGGTGATTGCGTTGAGACGGTTTGATCACCGTATGGTCGCTGAGTCGATCCGTAGGT
Source organism: Culex quinquefasciatus (assembly GCF_015732765.1). NCBI lineage: Eukaryota > Metazoa > Arthropoda > Insecta > Diptera > Culicidae > Culex > Culex quinquefasciatus. The sequence continues at coordinate 126,778,092 of NC_051863.1, read as the reverse complement.
GTCCTCGGAACCCTGAGATGGACGCTGCGTTTCTGGTCGCGATGTATATGGACCTTGAGTCGATCCGTATGAATTCTCTCGTTCACTCTCCGGCTGTGGAGTGGTTTGGAAAGGTCCTTGGGTTGAGCCGTACGAGTCTTCCGGTTGTTGAGATGGTCGCAGGGTTGATCCGCCATATGGTTCTTCGGTTCCGACCGAGCTCGCTGGTGGTTCGCTGGATCCGTATGGGCCCTCAGGTTGCTGGGAAATTGGAGACGGTTTTTGGGTTGAGCCGTAGGCGCCCTGGGGTTGCTGCGAAGATGGTCCTTGGGGTTGTTGAGTCGATGAGCCGTAAGGTGCGTCGGGTTGTTGTTGCAAAGGAGTAGTAGAATCCGGCGACTCATCAGGTGGCAGATATTCCGGAGCGGAGGTTGATGCTACGAATCCACTGGTTGGGACGGGAGAGGATGCTGCAGTTGATGATGCTGTAGTTGGATATTGTTCAGGGCGCGATGAAGTGCTCGGTTCACGGGGAACGACTAGTTCTGGCAGTGGCTTTGGTGGAAGGAAAGATCCGTTGGGTTTCCGAGTCGTCGTGGAGCTTGGAGTTGTGGTTGCAAGCTCATTGATGTCAACGGGTTCTCCGATCACTTCGTTCAAATTTGGAGGTAGAATCGGTGCATTCTGATCTTCCTGGTCAATGTTCGGCTTTGTTGTTAACTGACCCTCCGGAACATTTGTCGAACTTGGGGAAGGTCTGTAAGTGCTGGAAGCAGACGAAGGGCCCTGAGAAGTACTAGAAGGTCCTTGAGAGTACCCATTGGTTCCGTCCTCAGTCGTTGGCTGAACGTCCTGTGCTTGACTGATTGGGCTCAAGCTGGACACTTGTGGGTAGCCATTAAAGTCGGTAGTTCCGGTTGGTCTGAAGTCTTCTAGGGTTGATGATGGTACTGGCGAGGCAGTGGAGCTCTGTGGTCCGTAACTGTCTTGAGGTCGTCCTTCAGTCCCACTGTCAATAGGTCCCTGAGTTGATCCCTGTGGTTGGTAAGAGTCCTGAGAAGATGGCGATGCCGTGGTCGTAGATCCTTGAGGGGCGTAGCTGTCTTGTGGTTTTTCTTGATTGTCGCTATCGCTAGGTCTTTGAGTTGATCCTTGTGGTTGGTAAGAGTCATTAGTATATGGTGCAATTGTTGAAGAACCTTGTGGAGCATAGCTGTCTGGCGTCGATCCGTAGATGTCTTCACGCTCGTTGGCTGGTTGTGGCGTTGATCCGTCAGGTTGTTGTGATGGTCGAAGGGTTGATCCACCGTATGGACCATCAGAGATCGAAGCAGGTCGTTGGGTTGTTCCGAATGAACTTGGAGATGGTTCGCTCGAGCCGTAAGGACCTTCCGGTTGCTGAGAAGGACGTTGCGTTGATTCTTGTGGACGTTGAGTTGGCCGTTGGGTTGAGGTAGTTTGGGAATCTTGGACGACTGATACTGGAATCCCAGTTTGTTGTGTTTGAGGAGTTGGATATTTGTAAGAGGCTTCCGTACTGGATGGGCGTTGAGAGCTAGGAGTTACTGATTCAGGTCCTTGCTCGAAAGGAGGTAGGTATTCCGGAGCTTGCGTTGATACTGGTTTGATCAAGTTGGCATCCGGATTAAACGGAAAATCGAATGGATCCACTGGTTTAATGGGCAGTGGGACTGCTGGCTTTTCATAAGTGTAACCTTGTTCTGCTGTGTTTCTTTTGAACGGAGATGGTTTCGAGTTCCTAAAGGTTCTATTACCGTTACCAACCCGATTTCCTACCGCTGGGTCCTTCTTCCGTTGCGTCGTGGGTGACCTGGCATCAAGGGCATTGATCTCAGTTCCGTTGAACGCGGTAAGGTAATTGAACACATCAAACTCCTTGTCGGAAGCCTTTCGTGCCTCTATCTCCGTGCTGTTCCCCAACTTTGCCAGGTAGTCCAGTGGATGAAACGATCTGTCGTTCCTCTGCTGCCGAGTTTGCTTCTGCCTCAAAATGTGTGAAACGTCGGGTCGGCCTAACCCGTGCGTCACCAGGCAGGCCGCTATCAGCAGTTTCAACATCTGGAATTAGACCAAGAAGCAACAAAGCTCAAATTATCAAGCGAGAACTTTAACCTCAGCCATAAAACTAAAACTAAACTCCCGTGGCCACCACTCTTGACTAAGCCGATGTGCATCTTCTGGGTCACACCAAACCGTACAATTGATGAACGGTTTTCCCATGAGATAGTTCGGCCACCGATCTCCCCTTCACCGACCGGCCACCGATCAAGAAGTAATTTCCAACCACCACGGTCCACCGGGGCGGTGTGAAGTGTGGGCTTCAATTAATGATCATTTTCGATTCGAGCAACCGCGGAGACCCTGTGAGGTGCGCTTCTGAAGAGTAACTAGACATAAAACTCCCAACAACGGTCGTACGGCCAACATTGCCATTATGCATTTCGCCTGGGAGAAAGATTGACGGACGCTGATGGTGGTCGGACCGGTGGACGGTGCCCTCCCGAGGCAAAGTCGCGAAAAAATCGCGAAGAAAACTCTGCCAAAGTGCAAGAAGGTACCCGGTGGTATGCAACTTTGCAGCATAAAGTGATTCTCTGGCATGGTGGACATTATTTTCCTTATCCTTTATTATTGACTGAATTCCCCAGGAAATGTTTTCCGTTTCCGGTTTTATCGTTATCCATTTTTATCCAAAGCAAAATATAGGAATTCTTAAACATGCAACTCCTTTTAATATGAAAGAGAAACTTTTTTTTTTTTTTTTTGAGAGTCATTTTAAGAGTTTATCATTGTAATTTTTTAAAAGGTCTAATAAAGATTTTTTTTTCATTTTGGGTATTTTTTTAAACCGCCTCGAGTCAAGGATATTCAAAAACACAAAAAAAAAACATTTGAAAGCTGCTGTTTTTTGTAAATTCAAACATTTTTAAGCTACTTTATCTGGTTTCAGCATGTGTTTAAAATAAGAAGGTAGTTTTCATCAAGCCTGAATATTTTTTGAAATATGAGAAAGGTGTGTCCCATAAGGTTTCCAGATTTTAATGTATACAAACAATTCATTTCAACTTTTTTATTACATCAACTAGGTTTGAGAATCTTGATTTTAAGTCCAATTGATTCAATGAATTCTTTGTTATTGAATAAATTATTAAAAGAACTGCATAAATGAGATTGATTATAAGTAAGCATTTCGGGATCAATACCTATATTGAATGTTAAGAATTTAAATTAGATGCAAATAATCAAATAAATTACATATGTACAGATCATCAAATTTATGAAACAAAAATATTTGAGACCAAAAAGAGAAAATTAAAATAAATTTATTCGGCTTCCCATGGCTTTGATGATTTGAAAGTGTTTGCAGAACATCTATGTTTTCGACAAAAAAGACATTTATTTTTGGCGCAAAACTTTACAGCTCCCAGAGAAATGCACCGCACAGCATAACATTCAAGGCAGAGGTACCTGGGCTGACGATATTTGAGTGATCGTTTTGTTTTTTGAACCCCCCTCGTCTAAAACACGGGGTGGTGCAAGCAACTAAGAGAGTGGACCGAGGCATTTGAGGGAGATGGTTATCACCTCATCTGGCCAGCTGCTTTTGGCAAGGGCATGCCCTCGTTTGAAGGAGTGGGCTCGGGGTTTGTGCGAACCAACGTCAGAACCGCCGCCAGGTTTTAAAATTTGATTGTAATTAATTTAGCGGATGGCACGCGCGATCCACACGATAATGATCCCAGCGAGAAAGGGGCTGTCAAAGCAGCGCGCGAGATTTTGGCGGCAATCGTGACGGTTCGAGCCCTCCACTTTTAGATTGTGTAAGCTCGCTTTATACTCATTTGGTGAGTGTGAAGATATGAACACGATTGTCACGCAATCAATCGAAGAGCCTTAATCAGAAGCAGTTGAAACGATTTAGCACAAAGTAGCAAAAGTGCAGTTCGATTCAACAACCCTCATGACGTGATGGAGAAGCACTATACTTCAAACTGGTGTCAACAACTTGCTGCTAGTTCTGAACGAGAATCTTCAGCTGGATGGAGATGCAATGGGCTTGAAACAGATTTTGAAGTATCTGTACCCCTTCAAGCAATAAGTTTATTATCTTGCACTTTTGGCTCTGCACAACACCATGAAAGTACTTTAGACGACGCATTGACATTTTCTGAGAAGGTCTCAAGAGATTCTCATTAGAGAGTGCTTTGATAAAAAAAACGTAAACCTGTAATTGTTGCGAATAAGATCGGTTTAGAATTTGTTGGAGCAAAATGCTGATGACTACAACAAATAACAGAAAATATATATAGTCCTTTCAATATTTTTATTGAAGTCTTGCTCTATTTTTTTTTTCCTCACAAACTTATTTTTATTAGGTTCATTTAGGTGCTGAGACCAAGTTAGGTCCGGGAATCTACATTTTGAAATTAAATCTAAAAATAATTAAACATCAAACAAAACAACTGTGGACAACGCCGAGTTCACTGCGAGGTTCTTGGCGACTTCCTTAAAGAAAGGTATCAAGGAAGTCGCCAAGAACCTTGCTCTATATACTCTACATACATAATTGACGTGAGAGTTCCAGATTTTCAAGTGAAAATGGCGTTAAGAATGGTGCACGCCCAAAATGTCAAAATCGCACAGTGGTACTAACATGAGAAAAAAATGTGTGTGGTTGTCATGCCATGGCACACTTTTTTGTAATGTTGGTACCACTGCGTGATTTTGCCATTTTGGGCGTGCACCATTCGTAACGTCGTCTTCGCTTAAAAATCTGGATACATTTTCTGAAAATATTACTAAAAGTGCTTACTGTTCTCATTTTCCCCACGTAGTAGAACCCCTTAATGTTGATATGGAACAAACTTAGTCCAACTATGATTTAGTGTCAAAAGAATAGTTATTATTATCATCGATATTTTGAACTCGTTTTAGAAAGGTCTGTCAGTAACCTATAAAATGTTACACACTCAGATTTTTTTGCCGAACTTCGGCAGAAATCTGCCCAAAACCAGAACAACATATCGCTCGGCAGAAATAAATGTCGAGTCTCGGCAAATTATGAGTCAACTGCCGAATAATTAGCGAAAAATGACTGTTAATTTGTTAATTTGCATTTTATAGAATATAGGGGAGAGTGGGGAGACTTGATCCCCTTTTTTGTATCACACATAACTCTGTCAATTTCTGACAAAACTATGATCTTTTTGCATGAATTGAAAGCTTAAACATTCAACTATGTTTGGCTGATAAGGGTATTTCATCAGATAAACTCTTCGAATAATGCCAAGCCTTTTAAAAAAATATTTCAAACCGGCATTTTCAAAATGTTGGGGGTAATTTGATCCCCCTTTCAACATTTTGAAAAAATCTTAAGCAAAAGTTTCTAATTCATCCAAACTTTTAATTTTCTATAAGATACAGCAATTTCACATTAAACCTGTACGTTTGTGTTCAAAATATAACAAGTTTAGCATGTAAAATATTTAAAAACTTAAAATTTTCTTTTTTAGACCAAAATTGAGCATGTTTACAAAAGCTGGTAATTTTTGTTTACAAAACTTTTGAAAAATGGTTCAAACTGCAGTTAGTTATGTACAACTATACCAAAGGAAACTATGAACGAAAACCCAGCCAAATTATTTAATCTTGAGGCTGATTCCAGTGACTGTAAAAATGCAGGGATCAAGTCTCCCTTAACGCACTTTTTTAAACAATTGATTGTAAAAATAGTATGACGATAAATTTAACGTCAAATGCGTAAGGGTTTTGGAGTTGATATGTTTATCAAACAATTCATGTATAAAAAATATTTTTTTGAATTTTTTTTGAGTGTTTTCTATACATATCAAAACAAAGAAAAAAGATCTGTTGGAAGTTTTTAGCAGCACTTCTTAGAAAAATGTGTGTAACTCATTCCAAACATTTTTTTATTTTTTTCTTTGTTTTCTACAATGAGTTTTAGTCAATTTCGCACAACTTTCTAGAACAAAGCTAATTGTTTTACCCACATGCTGACGAGATACAGGCTTGGGATCAAGTGTCCCCGGGGATCAAGTCTCCCCACTCTCCCCTACTGCAGTTATAATCCCGAAAAATATCAGTTTACTCGTTAAGTTATGGAAACAGACTGAAATATTTACAGTCAAATGTAAATTGAACAGGCAGTTTTTGTAGATTTTGCTCCGTTTGTTCTGGAGGTCGCATCGAGGTGTTTTGATTTGGACGAAACTTTCAACGTTTGTTCGTCTATAAATGAGATGCACCCATGCCAAATATGAGCGATCTACGACAAAATGAAGTGGTGTAAAACGAGCATTTTAATGAGGTCCAAAAACATAATAAAATAATCTTTAAATTTCTCTCATTTGCGTAAAACTAGATCAATTTCAATTTCCTAGTTGACATCATTAAATAATAATTTAAGTGACCGTCGTAAAGAGTATAATTTTAATTAAAGAAAACATTCTAATAATGTTTAAATTCACCATTACAAATATTTTTTTCTAAAAGTTTTTGGTCATGCACTTGTTTTCCCCCAATATGAGCCAATCTGGATTTGTAATCTTCAAATTGTCATATCTCAGTTGCTGTTGAAATATTCAATCGTGAGCTATATGTAGCCCCATGTTACAGTGCTCGATTTCTTTTTCTAAGGACTTCTATTACACATTTTCAAAACAAAATTGTATTAAAGTGTTGTTTAAAGTGTCGATGTTTGCATATATTTCCCATGGACAAAAATGCCAAGCAAAAAGAAACGCAAGGCAAATTTTGTGGCAAACTTTATCAACTCAAAAATAATAAATACGCTTATAGACATTGATGCAAACAAGGACAATGCTCAAGAGCGAAAACAAAAAAAAATATTTCCATAAAAAAATGTCTGTCACTTTTATTTTGCATTTCTGTTTTCAAAGAAATGTCTTTCCTGCCATCTTCATTCAAATTTGAAGAACTAAGAAAACAATATTTTACAAACACATTTCACTCATGTTTGCTATAGAGGAGAAAAGCAACTCGCGACAAAATTTTGAGGCTAGGAATTTTGACAGGTATGATTTTCATAAAGTATTCGCCTCCTTTTCTCTCCCACAGAAAACCTGGGAACGAGGTAGCTGTCAAACTAGGCCAAAATGTTAAAGTCACTCACAAAATGAACTTTGAGTGATTTGAGTTCATTTCTGACGTCACGATTTTTTCCTCTATAGAGTTCATTTCTGACGTCACGATTTTTTCCTCTATAGAGGAAAAAATCGTGACGTCAGAAATGAACTCAAATCACTCAAAGTTCATTTTGTGAGTGACTTTCTGACGTCACGTCTATAGAGGAAAAAATCGTGACGTCAGAAATGAACTCAAATCACTCAAAGTTCATTTTGTGAGTGACTTTAACATTTTGACCTAGTTTGACAGCTACCTCGTTCCCAGGTTTTCTGTGGGAGAGAAAAGGAGGCGAATACTTTATGAAAATCATACCTGTCAAAATTCCTAGCCTCAAAATTTTGTCGCGAGTTGTTTTTCTCCTCTATACCGTTAGTTTTCTACGAACGAGCATAATAAGTTAAAAGAGTTTTCAAAACAAGCAAACTTTGATGGTTTTCAGTTTGCTTGAAACATGCATTTTATAACAATATACTCCAATTTGAAAACTGACGTGTATATCTGGAGTTTTTTTTTAAAAGGTCCAATAAACCAAATTTCCAGTTTTTGCTTTTTGGGTGTTTTTAGAACCGCCCTGAGTCAGGGGTATTGAAAAACACCCAAAAAGCAAAAACTGAAAATTTGGTTTATTGGTCCTTTTCAAAAAAAAACTCCAGATATCTTAAATGTTCAGTTATCAAAACATGAAAATTATTTTTTTTAAGTATTAAGCATGTTCAAATATTTTACATAAAATGTCAGTATTAAATTACTCACATTTTATTATTGACCAATTTATGAAAATGATGAATAATAATTACAATTAAAACTCCAAAAATTGCTCTACATACATTTGAACTTACTTGAAACAAGTCAAGATGAGATCAAAATAAAGGATTCCGAATATTCATGGCACATATAGACTTACTAAAAATTTGACTAGAGACTTTCATCTATTTTTTTTTTTTTTTTTGATGTTGTGTTGAGAAGAGTATATTCTTGGAATATGACCAAGAAAATAATTATTGGATCCATTAACCCATTTATTTAAGCAACGATTGAACGCATAGGTCAAAACTGCCAGAAATAAAGAATAAACAACATTAAACCATGTTAAGAATTAGAATATAGCAGTCTTGTGGAAAACATATTATGTAAAAAACATTTCAACCCAAAAATCATTCACTTTGTTATGCTTGTTCAAAATGCTGCAATAGTGTACAAATAATCAATTTTTCATGCTAAAAAATTTCTCACAGGCAAAATTTCAACTTTTCAAAACATCACTCGACCCAAAAATAACCTGCTCAATCAAGTCACGCCATCAAATTCACTTGTCAATTTCGCACCAAAAAAAAGCCAGCTTTAATCTCGCACTTTTGCGCAAGAATTCGCAATGCTAGGCAGAAAAAAAAATATGCGATAGTCAATCCCAAACCAAAAAACTCCCGCGCACCACAAAACGTGACATTTCATCAAGCGTTTCGAACATTCCACACTTAATTAGCTACCACGCGCTGTGACTGCAAGCAGCGCTGCAACAATTTTTGATTTATTGTCCACTGTTCATTAAGCTTTGAACCGCTAGCTCTCCTCTCTCCCAGTCTAACCTCATTTCACACCAAAAACTGCACAGGGACAAATGAGACTGCGGGGGCGTTTTGCCCAAAAATGGTGTTCCTAAGTAGATGACGACGAGTTTGAAGGAGGGAAAACCGCAAATTGTGTGCACTTTCTGAAGTTTTGTTCCAAAGGGACATTAGGGTGGATCACGTTTCAGTTTGTGTTCATGGCTTTATTTGAATTTTAATCAGGTATTGTAACATAAATTACCTAGCAAACTTAATTCTAGTTAAAGCTTTCAACATTAAAAAAGAGCAATAATAATACATAAAACTCACTTGATTTATTATGTTATTTTCATCAAATTTCAAAGGTACAAACTTTGTCATAATCACAAAAGATTGCTCTTTATTGTCTTTTGGTCATAGTTTTGAGACACAGAAAAGTAATATTTTTGTCGTGATGTAAAAATTAATCTACGTTCTACTTTCGAACAATGAAATGACAAAATCTATCTTTTTTATTTAATATGCAAATCTCTCAAATGTAAACATTCGGTGTAAGATGAACTGAATATTTTCATCTGGTGGATTGGACTACTTAGGGAAAAAAGCTAAAAATGTCGATCAGAACAAAACGAAACCTAGTTGCATTTTGCATAAGAGGCACACGGTGTGTTTTTTAGAACAAGCTAATGATAAAAAAAATCGGTATGTCTGATATTTGGCACCGTGAAAGAATGGAGGGCTTTTATTAATTTGATTTGGTTAACCGCGGTGGATTTTCTTGAAATAATTCGAACTGTCAAAAATCCACCAAAGCATCTACCACATTGATCGCAAAAAAAAATCTGTGGTAGAAAAATATCCACCGGTAGATGCTTTGGGGAATTTTTGACAGTTCGAATTATTTCAAGAAAATCCACCGCGGTTAGCCAAATCAAATTAACAAAAACCCTTGGCTCTTTCCCGACATTTTGCGGGGTATACCGAAATATTTCATCGGGGGGTCTAGAGTAACTTTTTTTTTTGAAGATTATTTTTCGATTTTATGGGATATTTGTTCAAATAAGTCACAGAAAATAGGTGCATTCATGTTGATATCACTCAACCTTCTTATTAATATGCCTTGGAAACTCTAACCAACTACATTTGACCAATATTTGACCTCCAATAAAAAAAAATCGAACCAAATTTACCAGATTTCTAATATTCTTTGAAATTACTCTAAAATCCAAGCTTGAAACCCCGATACGACCGAAAATAAATCTTTTCTTTGTACAATTTGTAATGAAAATACAGCAAAATATTGCCCGGATACGAATTTGAGTATTAAACAATGCAAAATATAGATTATTAAATAAATAAGCTTTCAATCCTCTGCCACATCACACTATTTCATTTTTAAACATTTTAAAATCAATCACATTGTAGAAAATAGTTTTCTGAACAAGTTCCATAAAATGTTTCAGTTTTGGTTCAATATAAGCTGAGATATGCCCAATTTCCTGAAATAAATAGTGCCTTTCTCCAAAATTTCTTAATTTAATTACCTTTCACATGATGGGCACTGCCTACTAAGATATTGTTTATGATGATAATATTTTACTAAAAAATAGAAATTATAACAAGTTTTGATGAAATTCATGAAAATTATTCTATAGCATTCATTACAAAACTTAGTAGGCAGTGCCCATCAAGTGAAAGGTAAATAAATTAAGAAATTTTGGAGAAAGGCACTATTTATTTCAGGAAATTGGGCATATCTCTGCTTATATTGAACCAAAACTGATCCTTTTTAATGGAACTTGTTCAGAAAACTGTTTTCTACAATGTGATTGATTCTAAAATGTTTTAAAATGTAATTGTGTAATGTGGCAGAGGATTGAAAAAATAATTTTCGGAACCTTTTGGCTAATAAACAGCTTATTAAATAAATAATCTATGTTTTGCATTGTTTAATGCTCAAATTTGTATCTGGGCAATGTGTTGCTGTAATTTCATGACAAATTGTACAAAGAAAAGATTTACTTTCGGTCGTATCGGGGTTTCCAGCTTGGATTTTGGGGTAATTTCGAAGAAAGCTAGAAATCTGGTAAATTTGGTTCGAATTTTGTTATTGGAGGTCAAATATTGGTCAAATATAGTTCGTTAGTGTCCCCAAGGCATATTAATAAGAAATTTGAGTGATATCAACATGAATGCACCTATTTTCTGTGAGTTTTTTGAACAAATATCCCATAAAATCGAAAAATGATCTTCAAAAAAAAGTTGCTCTAGACCCCTCGACGAAATATTTCGGTATACCCCGCAAAATGTCGGGAGCAAGCCCTTCTTTCACGGTGCCAGAAATCAGACATATCGATTTTTTTATCTTTGAAGTCTCGAAAAAATACACCGGGGGCACTATGCAATTTGTGAACCTTTGAAAATCTGTATTTTGAGAAGGGATTTTCTGATCGATTTGGCTTTTTCGGCAAAGTTGTATGTTTTTATTAGGACTTTTCAGCAAAACATGCCCACGGAGAAACACATGTTCTATAAGTCTTTTAAACACTTAAAGTGTTTATTGATATATTTTAAAGGAGCTCAAAAAAGCATTTTCAACTCTACGTTAAAGGTGGTGCAGAATCGGGTACCGAAATCATGCACTTTTGAAAAAAAAGAAATTTAAAAAAGGAAAATAAATGCCGAAAAAAATTTCAAACATACTTTTTAAATGCAAAATAAAATTTGAAGTAGAATATGACTCTATTTATTTTTTTTCTGTGAAGTAAATCGAATTTTAGTTAAATGCGTGTAATTCGAAAAATATTTTTTTATTCAAAAATACTTCATGCAAAAAAACCTTTGAAAAAAAAACAATTTGAAAATCAATGTCCTACTATTGTCATGTTTTGACCTTGTTGATCGAACTGCTGGATGTTGAGATACAGCCTATTAAATTATGTTGTGTCACCTAATAAGCTCCCAATCTTCAACTCGCGATATTTTGGAAAATATTGGTTCGATATGTTAAAAAATAAAACCATCAAGAAATTTTCTGCTTTTCAAAAAAAATACCTCCTTAGACTCTGACCCAAAAAACACTATCAAATTTTTTGAAGATTAAATACTTTATACAGCAAAACATAAACTGACTCTAAAAAAACGGACATTTTAATAAAATTAATTTAGGCACTTAGGCTTTAACCGTTACCTTTGCCCTCACAAGCATATTTCGATTCAGAAATAAAAGCTACACAATTGTGAAATAATTCTTATAAAAAGGATAACAATTTCGAAAATGTTGAAAACGAGATAAATTGAATTGAATGCGGAACAACTCTGAAGTTTTTCTAAAGGTCCATTATATATTTTTTTATTTTCTTTGGGTGTTTTTGAATACTCCTTACTCAAGACGGTTTCAAAAACAACAAAGAAAAGAATAAATAAATTATTGATTGGACTTTTAAAAACACTCTAGAATTTAATTTTAATTTCCATAGTTTTTTAAAACCACACTACCTACAGTTTTCCACTCGAAGTGATAATTAAAAACCTAAAAACTTCCACAAATCCAACATTGCAAGTTTTATAAACATAGTTTTATAAACAGTCTATCTGATGATCAACAGATTTATAAATATCCAGTTGCTCCATCGTAAGTGATCATCATTTTAATTGTTTTTGTTGCACGGTTGTATTAAGGTATTTGTCAAGTATTTGTCAAACATTCATTTTCCTTGTCAATTAGAATACTTTTCACCTTTTTTGAAACTTTGCGTTTTTTGAGTCCAAATATATACAAAGTTGCACTTGAATCAATAAATAGTTCGTTCTCTCCATATTAACACGACCACGAACCACCCTAATGTCACAAACACTCAGCATCCCATGTGTTCCCGTAACGAGCATCTTCTTCAAACAGCCCAATCTCTGCAACCAGATAAACGACAGGAGGAGGTATCCTCCGCACTATCACCACATCACACCGCACAGCGCAGCATAATGCAACGCTGCAAAAGGTCATCACTGCGGCAGAAGACACCACCGCCGACGCGACAAACCTCAACCTCTCAACGGCCGAGACGTCTTCAACCGCGCGATGACATAATTCCAAAGTGGCTAAAAATTTGCAGGCCTCCCCGCGCCGATCTGTGGCCAACTTCTGGCAACACCACAACACGACACACGATCACCACCGCATAATGGGTCTGGTGGGTATCTTCCCGACTCCGGGGTCCCAGGGAACGTCATAGCTGGTTGGCCATAGCCGTCCCCTCCCCGACATGGTCGTTCACGCACAGCTTCGGTGGGACTTTCTCAGGCCCCAGTTCTTCCGCGGCACGCGGGTCATTTGTGACCAGGTTGGGAGAGATAGATCATAGAGATCAGTCAGTCTCCGATGATCGTTACGTAACGTGGAGTTGCTCTCTGCAGCATAACTGCAGCAGGTCACAAAAAATAACGGTATCGTATGCACATTTGCGAAGGAGAGTTTTTTTTTTTTTTTTTTGCGCTAAAGTGATCTCCATTATTCACCACCTTCACACGGACCCACGAGTTCAGATCAATTGGGATCAACGGCACTCACCATTGCGCGTCAAGCCGCGGAGTTCACACGCCAAGAAGGAAGCCACCACTAAGCACCACCAAGTCAACTGGTTCGACCTTTGGGTTCACCACCACAATGTCCTCTCCAAACAGTCCTTAGTCACTTGAGGATAATCCAAGATCTTCACCGTAACACCCCTCGGTAACACTATAACGCACTCTTCACACTTCCAAAACACCAAGTCCTTGTTCTACTCCAGTAAAAGTGATGTCCAGGAACTTCCCAAGAATTGTTCTACCGCGTATACGTACGCAAGCCCGTTCAGAGAGCTTCGCGAGAGACCGATCTCAACTCGATCAAACAATTACGGCGAATGAAGTTTAGGATCCATCAATCGACGTTACTTATATACTATAGAAGGTGCCCGCAGAAGAAGGGGCATCCTCCCGGCATCTACAGCTGAGCTGAGCCGAGCTGTTGAGAGAAGATCTTCTGTGCCACCACGTGCTTCTCAGAGCGTGGTCGGACGCGGGCGGGCGCTTCAAAATTTCGAGAAAAGTTTCGCGGCGTAACGCGCGCAACTTGATTTCGGGAGTTGTCGTGAGATTGTCACTGAAAGGTTTTCAGAATAATCTGAAGAATTTCTTTGGTCTCGCGACGCGGGTCACGTAAATGTCAGTTGGTAACATTTGAGAGTGCGCGCGTGCTGGCAACGGCCATTTTTGTCAACAAACGCCTAAATTCGCAATACAGTGAACATGCATAATTTGACGAACTCTTCGCAAACGGCGGATGGATGCGACCCACTGCAGGTACGCTGGATGTGGGTGAAGATTGGAAACAATGTTGGCGAAGCCCTTTCTCGAGATATGGTTGGAGTGGTTGCTGAAGAGTTGATTCTTGAAGCAAGGACGAAATGTGGTTGCGTAAATTTAGTCACGCACTAACTAGTAATGTGTCAAGCATGTTGTCGAGGAGGTCAACATAGATTTTAGGAAATTTTAGCAAGGATCATTCGATTTAAATTTGCTACAAAGCTAAACATTTCGTAATAAAATGAAATAACTCACATAAATTAGTAGTTTTATAAAGTTTCTGTTGAGTAATAAATTTAAGATTATTTATATCAATTAACTTTAAAAATTACTTTTCATCGCATTTGACGGATTTTTGGTCGATTTTTGAATTAATTTTTTTTCGCAAAAAAAAACAACTTCGCAAAATCCGTATGTTTTAATTATTGAATTATTTTTATGTTTTAGGGGACAAAACCCGTTACTTTAGAAAAAATGCCGCCAAGTTATAAAAAAAGTAAATCTTTCCCAGTTCCTGAGGGGAACACCCTTGAAGAGTATCGGGGCCGGCATTTACAAAGCGGATTCAGTGGCAGTTTCATTCTCAACTACGTGGCTCGGTCAAGTTATGACTTTTTGAAAAAAATGTGTTTTTTTTTTCAAATAAATATTAATGGGATATTCTCTACCAACCCACACGAGTTGGGAAAAGTTGCCCGACCCCTCATCGATTTGCTTGAAACTTTGTCCCTGATCATGAATCCGAGATCCGTTTTTTGATTTCTCTTGACGGAGGGGCGGTACGACCCCTTTCATTTTTGAACATGCGAAAAAAGAGGTGTTTTTCAATAATATGCAGCCTGAAGCGGTTATGAGATAGAAATTTTGTGTCAAAGAGACTTTTATGTAAAATTGTACGTCCGATTTGATGGTTTACTTAAAATTCCGAAACCCATATTTTTCATCAAAAAACAACATATTTTTTAAACTCTGCCATTTTCCGTTACTCGTTTGTACAAAATTTCGGAACATGTCATTTTAAGTGAAATTTAATGTAGGACTTTTCGAATCTTCATTTACCAAGAAGGGTATTTTTTTCATTTTGAACAAAATTTTTGGTTTATTTTTTCCCGATTTCGTGTGATTTGGTAGAGAATTACCCACATGGTTTCGGTTAGACCAGATTCAGAGCAACAAAATGTATTCATTCATTTCCAAAACTTTAAGTTTTTAAGTGCTCTAAAACGTGCTGTCCCTATTCAGACTGTAGTCCCGATTCACCCCAGTTGACGGTACGAAAAATCAAAGTGTTGCGCTTAAAATATTTGAAACTGACAAAAAAATTCAAAAAATATTAAACTAATTTTGAAATAATCATTGAATATGTTCGATTATCACGATACAAACTATTTTGATATTGTTGGAAATTATCGCTGAACAAATCTCAAGATTTAAGAAAAAATTTCAAATTAAAATAAATTAAAAATTCCTAGCTAAAATATTTTCAAAGTCACGGATATTTTAAAATGACACCTTAAGCGTCCTTTCTACGAAGAATTATTTAAATACATTGATTTGTCATAATAATCTTCTTCAGCCATGGCTTGATGTCCATGTATTTCTTTTAAAAAATCAATAGAGCTTTAAAATAATAGATTCGCTAATAAAATTGTTATTATAAAAACCAAGGTGACTTTGATAGACACTGTGCTTCTTATTAATGTCAGCCTAAAATTAAGCAAATTGAATTTATCAGTTAAATCAATGCAGCTTTCTTTTAATGATTAATTCAAAAAATAATAATTCAATATTTAAGTTCATTAGCTTCTAATAAATGAAATTAAAATTTGAGGTTTAGTAAATAATTCAAAATTACCTTACAACACTGTTCTTCTGAAAATGCCTTCAAAACTGGAGATTTTTTATTTCTGTTTCAATAACATATAAATTTTGTAAAACTAGAAACTTTTTTTCAGTTGTTTTTTTTACTAAGAGAGTTTTTAAATAATCCTAATAGTTAATAGTTAAGAGTGCGGTGCCTGTGTGGACGCGCAGTCCTGTTTTTTCGTGTTATTTACCTCTCTTTTGTGTCGCTGTTCGAGTGAGTGCATAATTGGCAAAGGGAGCGCGTGGTCGTAAAAAATATTCGGAGTGAAAAGTGATGTTTTGTGATTTTCAAAGCCCTTCCTATATCATCGTTGATCGGAAGGCACGGCGTCGGGTGGACTGTGTTTAAATTTTTCGAATAAGGTTTTTTTTTTGCGGTGAAAAAGCTATTTCTATATAATGATCGAAAGACGCACTGACAATTTGGATCGTCGAGTTAATAGTGGAGCAAAATAACTGTGTGATTTTGTGTGTTAACCAGAAAGACCTTCCCATAGCATCGTTGCTCGGAAGGCTCGCCGACGGGTCTGTTATGAAAGTCCTCCCCATAGCGTCGTAGCTCGGGAGGCATCGAAAAGCCAATACCTTATCCTACTAACCAAAAAAAAATAATCACGTGATGCTTGAAGGAGATGCTGTGGATTCAACGGTCTCAAGCGGTATCAACAAGTATGTAGCGAAAAACTATGTGCTTGATGAGTCTGCAACTTCAACTATCGGACTAACATTCCTCCCTTTCGTTGAACTGCAGGCTTCTTGGGAGGGCGCCGGTATTGACTAATAAAGTAGGGATCTTCAGAGGTTAAACAGTGAACGGATGGTTGGCTCCCACTGATCATTTTTGATTCATTGTTTAACTTCAGCTGATCCGTCAATAACGGAGTAGCAGCTCATTGGCAGTCAACCATGCTCATGCTCATGCTCAATCCTAATAGTTAATAGTTAACTAACTTTCGAAACATTTAAAAATATGTGGAGTCGGAGTCGGAGCCAACCATTTGTTGAAAGGTAGAGTTGGTAGACCGGAGTTGGAGTCGGTTAGAGCTGAAAGCCTGAGCCGGAATCAGAGTTGGAGTTGGAGTTGGAGTTGGAGTTGGAGTTGGAGTTGGAGTTGGAGTTGGAGTTGGAGTTGGAGTTGGAGTTGGAGTTGGAGTTGGAGTTGGAGTTGGAGTTGGAGTTGGAGTTGGAGTTGGAGTTGGAGTTGGAGTTGGAGTTGGAGTTGGAGTTGGAGTTGGAGTTGGAGTTGGAGCTGGAGTTGGAGCTGGAGTTGGAGTTGGAGTTGGAGTTGGAGTTGGAGTTGGAGTTGGAGTTGGAGTTGGAGTTGGTTTGAGTTGGAGTTGGAGTTGGAGTTGGAGTTGGAGTTGGAGTTGGAGTTGGAGTTGGAGTTGGAGTTGGAGTTGGAGTTGGAGTTGGAGTTGGAGTTGGAGTTGGAGTTGGAGTTGGAGTTGGAGTTGGAGTTGGAGTTGGAGTTGGAGTTGGAGTTGGAGTTGGAGTTGGAGTTGGAGTTGGAGTTGGAGTTGGAGTTGGAGTTGGAGTTGGAGTCGGAGTCGGAGTTGGAGTCGGAGTCGGAGTCGGAGTCGGAGTCGGAGTCGGAGTCGGAGTCGGAGTCGGAGTCGGAGTCGGAGTCGGAGTTGGAGTCGGAGTCGGAGTCGGAGTCGTTTGAAATATGACCCGACTTCGCAGCCCTGTGAAAATAGCATGCTTTGATTTTTTTCGTTGTACAATTTGATACCTCCCGCTCTCGACGGTCCCTTCAGTATCGACACAGGTAACACAGAGATAAACAAATAACCAAAAGCAATAAAAAAAGTAGATCAATCAACAAAGTTAAAAATGGAAAATCTGGGAAATTTTTTCTGCTTTTCATAAATAAAGTAAAAAAATAAAAAAACTTTTTCTTGAAAAAAAAACTGCCTGTACCGTAATCTGGGGTGAATCGGGACTACAGTCTGAATAGGGACATCAGTTTTTGGAGCACTTAAAGCTTTTAAATTTGGAAATGGATGTACACTTTTTGTTGACCTGAGTCTGTTCTAACCGAAACCAACCAGAAAAATCAAAATATTGTGCTCCAACATGGTTAAAACTGCTGTCCCAATTCGCCCCATGTGTCCCGATTGACCCCAGTTTACGATACCTTCAAATCTTTAAATATATTTTATCAAAAATAATTAGTCATTTTCGATTGCAACTTTATTTTGCATCTGATAATTATTTTTTAATTTTTTTAACAATATTTTCAAAAATCACCAATATCACAATTTCTCAAAAACAAATTTTGAAATTCAGTGGACCACTGTTTTGATAAAAAAAAATGTGCAGGGTTTTATGTTTCACAAGATAAAAAAATCTGACAAGTTTAAGGTCAAAGAACAAAACAAATTAAACATGACTTTGTCTTCTAGCCCACACTGTGACCATATGAGTTTACATCGTCCTTTATACAAAATATAGAGATTTATTTCTAGCCTTGCTCATATTCTCAATCGGCTCGCAGCCAATCGCACAGAAGCGATAGCTCAATAAAACGAACAATTATATAACAATTCAATTCGATTGCGCACTCGCGGGTGAAAGGGTGCATCATCCGCAATGTGAGATTTTTGCATTATTTCGTGATATGCCAACTTTATTAGCATCATCTCCGTCGTCATTGGGCTCGATATCTTATATACAGATGTCAACGCCTTGGTCCTGATGTCACCGCAATAAGCGCAGGCTCGCTGGCAAGATAAATCAATCGATTGTAATTAAATGATAATTAGCTGTCAGTGCGGCGGCGCGTGCGATAAATTGTCCAAGATCTGCTACTTAAGGTACAAGTCACCAAACCGTCAGCATTGATTAGTGGGACAATCCGCTGCTTTTCTGTTTCTGTCTTTGTGATGCAATAGAATGGAATGATATGTATTTTATCAGTTTGTCTAATTTTGTGAATTCTATTCCTTTCGGATATCTGGAAATTGAACGTTGCTCACCCAAATCGATAACTTTAGACTAAGCCATGACCGTCCATGACCCACATTGCTCAGATGTAACTCACCAGGGGTTGATCGATTTTGGACTTCCTCTGAAGGCTTGAATTTGTTTTTCTTTTAAATTCAGAGCAGTACGCCAAAAGTGACAGTGTTTTAGATCTAGGTTTAGCAATACTTTACCTTATGACGCAGATGTTGCTTCCTGACCACCAACAATTCCAATAAACTCCACCGAGAGGAGAGATCGGCAACAGAAGATCGCGAAATTCGAAAAATATGGAACCATCCGAAAAACCGCCAGCAATATTATGTCAGCGAAAGGTAGAGGCAAAACAAAACGGCAGATTTGCTTGTTGCTGAAAGGTTTTTGGAAAAAAACGATGAAGAAAAAAATCACTAGTCGCAGTTTAGTTTAGTTTTATGCTAATGGCGAGGCACAGCTTTTGAGTGGTGGCGTCAAAATGTAATGAGCACGTGATGATCCCATGGTCATCTCATTTTGCACGCGAAGACGAGCAGCGTAGGTGAGTTCCAATGACCCCTGGTGTTTCGGAGGGATCATCTGCACTGTGAAGGCTTCGACTTGGCCTGAGGCTGTGCTATCTTTAATCATTGTTTTGCTCACTTCTTCTTTTTGAGCTGATTTTAAGGGGTCCAAACAGTTAAAAACATCGAATGAAAAAATATTTGAAGCATTATGGAACTTTCGAAATTTGACAGATAGTTGTGAATGAACTTTAAAAAACTTTTTTATTTCTATACCTATCATTTCCAATAATTTCAAAACCAATTTAACACTGATGAGACCTACGCAGACACAGGTTTACAGGCGAGAAGCCCAACGTCATCTAGCTACGATTTTGAAAATAGTCCGGGACAGACTCTTCACATTTTCAACGATTGAAGCCTATGAAAATTAAAAAAATATGCCTTTTTTGATATTTATGAGAAGATTGTTGGGAGCACAATAGGGTAATCACAGAATAGTTTTGGATTTTTTATTTCTGGGTCATATTAAGAGGCAGTATTTGTAAATTCTGCTCGGTTTGTTCTAGAGGTCGTATCGAGGTGCTCCGATTTGGATGAAACTTTCAGCGGGACAGCCAGCAGACAAAGGAAAGTGGGGTAAAACGGGCTTCGAAGTTTGAGGTCCAAAAAACCTAAAAAATCTTAAAATTGCTCGCATTTCCGGAAAACTTCATCAATTTCAACTTTCGTAGATGCATTTCAAAGGTCCAGGATCGGTTTGACTTTTTCTCATAGCTTTTGCAAATTACTGTTAAAATTGTTTTTTTTTTTTACCTTAATATCTTTTTGCAACAGCTTCCAACACCCATACTTCCATAGGTCAAAAAATAGGTAATTATATGGACTATTAGCCTACGGTATTATCTTTTTGGCCAATCGCAGTTTTTCTCATAGTTTTTCGATTTTTCTACAACAAACATTTTACAACGTTAGTTTTTGCCCTGTAGGTCTCCATAGCGACACTCAATTTTGTCATATTTGGAATCCTCGGAAAATTTCACGTTAGTTAGAAGTAAGTTAGAAGTGCGAGAAATTTTAAGATTTTTTAGGTTTTTTGAACCTTAAACTTCGAAGCCCGTTTTACCCCACTTCCCTTTGTCGTAGAGGGCTCATATTTGGCATGAGTTCATCTCATGTATTGACAAACAAACGCTGAAAGTTTCATCCAAATCGGAGCACCTCGATACGACCTGTTACACATTGGTGAAAAACTCGCTCTTAAATACACAAGGAATAAAGGAGGAGCGGGACTACAGTTTGAATATAGGAGAAATATACCCATTATTGTCACACTAAGCATTTTAACCTATTCTCATCACTATTGCAATTTTCCGCTTTTCAAACAACATTTTCAGATGCCTAGTCAATAGAATGTTGCTTGCTCACTTTTATTTGATTTATCTATTACTGTGGAATATTCAAAAACAGTTTATGATCACAGCAAATTTTTGGGTTGTCATTTCAGTAAAATAAATAACTGAATGCGATTCAGTAATCATCACATTTGCTGAAATTCGGTAATAAACAAAACATGACTGAAAAATCAGTAACTGCATATCTGTCAAATTGAAATGTCACTTCTGACTCATTGTTTGGATGCTGTCGAGAGAAAATCCTCTTTCAAATTGCAAGCTTGTGTTGTTGTGTTGTTTTATTTTATTGTGTATTGTGATCTTTAGAAACAAAGAAATTGTACGATCAGTTCCTAGCTGGACTCGGTCGCTGGAAACGACCGGCGACTCAACGACCGACGAAATAGGCGGCGGGCCAGATGCGGGCATAAAAATGTCAAAATCTCTTCCCCCCTCACTTCGTCTCACCATCAAGCTGCAACTTTGTTGACAAACAAACGGAGCACGCGGTCACATGATGGCGTCATTGAGCCAGAATTAGGGGTGATCATGTGATTAAAAATGAAAGTTTTTTCAAGAAAAATAATATTTTTCCGACCGAATAAAAAAATTGCGAGTAGGGGAACTATACCCTTTCTCAGCCTATTTCTATTATCGGCCTATCAGCACTTTGATCATGAATTACAGCTTTCATAAAGTGTTTTTGACTGTTCCAAAGCAATAAATAGCTCAAACAAAAGTGAGCAAGCAACTCTCCATTGTTGATACATCTGAAAATGTTGATTTTATTTGGGAAAACGCCAAAAGTGATGAGAATTGGTCGAACGGCTTAGAGTGATTAAAATGGGCATATTTCCCCTATGTTCAAACAATTATTCCTGATGTCGGAGGAGTGATAAAAAAGCAAATTTTTAATCCATAATTTTTCTAAAAATTTTATTTTTCCGCTTTAACCGGGAACCCCTAGGTCTATCCACGACCGTTTCCAATGACCGTGAGAAGATGCCAGAAAATCCAGCTACGAGCTAAATCCACAATAATAAAAATGTTAAAATCAAATGCCTCGATGCTAACCACAAGTTTTTTAGGTTTGGACGATTGATGAAATAAATGAATTAATAATAGTATTTTAATGACAACCAAAATCAAATTGTGATAACTGAAATACCAGCAATGATTGCTGAATCTGTCAAACTGCCACAAGAAAGTTACTGAATTTCCAGCAAAATAATTTGACGATTCTTTTGCTGAAATTTCAGTTGGTTTGACAACTGAAATTTGATTTACTGGAATTCTGTCAAAGTGACAAATATCAGTTAACTGAGAATTCAGTAAAATCTAAATTATTGAATGTTTACTGTACTGTTGTTTGTTGTTTGTTGTTTGTTGTTTGTTGTTTGTTGTTTGTTGTTTGTTGTTTGTTGTTTGTTGTTTGTTGTTTGTTGTTTGTTGTTTGTTGTTTGTTGTTTGTTGTTTGTTGTTTGTTGTTTGTTGTTTGTTGTTTGTTGTTTGTTGTTTGTTGTTTGTTGTTTGTTGTTTGTTGTTTGTTGTTTGTTGTTTGTTGTTTGTTGTTTGTTGTTTGTTGTTTGTTGTTTGTTGTTTGTTGTTTGTTGTTTGTTGTTTGTTGTTTGTTGTTTGTTGTTTGTTGTTTGTTGTTTGTTGTTTGTTGTTTGTTGTTTGTTGTTTGTTGTTTGTTGTTTGTTGTTTGTTGTTTGTTGTTTGTTGTTTGTTGTTTGTTGTTTGTTGTTTGTTGTTTGTTGTTTGTTGTTTGTTGTTTGTTGTTTGTTGTTTGTTGTTTGTTGTTTGTTGTTTGTTGTTTGTTGTTTGTTGTTTGTTGTTTGTTGTTTGTTGTTTGTTGTTTGTTGTTTGTTGTTTGTTGTTTGTTGTTTGTCAATCTGTTATCTGCCACTTATGTGCCCAATTCTCCAAACACTTTTTTTGGTACAGCCGTGTCTTTCCACACTAAAAATTAGCGCCACTTTGCCCCCAACCGAATGAAGACGTCAGCGCTGGCTGCTGTTGATGCCGTCAGGTCAGGTCTACCGTCACCAAAATGGCTCAATCCATGTTTATTTCCCATCCATCGCGATGCGTACTTCAACCGACTAACCGACCGATTGAAACAGCATAATGCTCGCGCTCACTGTTGGAGCTGAGTGGAAACATAGAAGCGCAAATGATTGATGACGCCAATTAATATTAATCGCCTATTAAACACATTCCCAAAATAGTGGGCAGTGAACACCTCCAACGAAACGAAACAAACCCATGGCGATGGTGATGCACTCTCGACTCGGGATGACGACAAAATTTTAGGCTGTCATTAAGATTTACTGTGGAAAATTCAATTGAAAAAAATAATATCAGAAAGCTTTGGTAGCTTCTGCGAGCTTAACACAATTACACCTTTTGTGTTTTTTTGTGTCCGAATTGCAACACTTTACATCAGGCCTGCCCAACGTCTGGCCCGCGGGCCGAATCCGGCCCGTGAAGCCATTTCATCCGGCCCGCGATGGCTTTTCAAAATAGTTCTATGACCGGCCCTTAAGGCTGTTCATGAAATATTAAATAAATAAATTGATTGTCTGAAATAAACAAAATAAGCTTGAGATCAAATTTTAACATATTTATACAACATTCTTTATGTTTGAATTGAATTCTTATGATTTCTTTATTGATATTTTTAAACTGAAAACTTGTCTATTTCGTAAAATTGTGAAATTTATGAAAAAACTTGTATTGTTGTCTAAAAATGTACAAAACGAAACTAAATTTAAATATTTTTCAGTTTTAACTGTGTTTTTTTTTTCAAATTGAAGTTGTTATCTATTTTCTATTTTTAAATAAATATGTAAGCAAAAACCAGGGCTGTGGAGTCGGAGTCGGAGTCGGAGTCGGAGCCGGAGTCGGTGGAGTCGGGTCTTTTTGGGGACCTGGAGTCGGAGTCGGAGCCGGAGTCGGCTAAATTTTAAGAGCTGGAGTCGGAGCCGAAGATTTCTGATAACCCGGAGTCGGAGTCGGAGTTATCTTAAATTCAACAAAAAATATGTTTTTTTATTGTTCATTATTTACTATACAACAGCTTGATTTACAGAACTTCTTATGTTTTTAATTATTTTTTACGTCGCATGCAATGCGTCGCCATCTTTTCATTTTTTTAAAGAGATTTATTAGATGCCATTATGTTTTTGAAGCTTTTTATTGTTATTGGAAAGCTCTAATTGTGTTATTTCACTATAATCACTAAATGATAACCTCTTACCCAAATATTTAGTATCATAATTTAAAAAATATATAAAAAAATTGGTTATGTAGTCAGACATATCTAATTGATTCTTGACTGCTTCCTTTTTTAAAAACTTCATCATCCCGGTACGAGAATCGAACTCACGACCTCTGGATTGGAAACCCAGCACGCCGTTAGTCGGAACTCATCCCCTACCGGTCAGTATTCCCAGTGAGCAGATTTGCTCTTTGAAGGGATCTGACTTTGCCGAGCCAGACAGGAATCGAACCCATCACCTTCCGCTTACAAGGCGAAACCCGTAACCTCATGGCCACGGAAGCTCGGCATGCCTATATTTATGTGCCCTTGCAATTCAAATTTGACCAAATTTCATCCAATTCTTTCTGAAAAAAGAACATACACAGTCATCTATTACCCCCATAGCGAATGTCTTGGAGGTTTTAAGTTAAATAATTTTTGAGAAAAAAATTACGAGGTGCATAAAAAGATTACAAATAATAATTACAGTTTGACTTTTGTGACAAATAATCAACGATAATAACAATTTTTTACTTGGAACTCAACATGCGCATTTTGTTTATAACTGAGTACAAGATAATCAAAGTGTTGCATTTAAAATAATTGAAACTAACAAAAAATATCAAAAGAAATTGTAACTAAATTTGAAATAATCATTGAATGTTGATGTTGATGTTGATTTTAGGTAAACTATTTTGATATCGTTGTAAATTATCGCTGAACAAATCTCAAGACTTCAGTACAAAAAATATTATCAACCCATAAGAATTTTCTCATACTGTATATCCCACGCCAATATGACGGAAGGGGATTATCATTGCAAATCAATGTACCTTAAAAAAATGAAATACTTGTGACCTAGAAAATATTTTACTTGCGGATATTTGTATTTATAATATTTTGAGTTTTCCCATATATTTTGATGGATGCGCAAGATCATTCATAAAGCTTCGTTTTAGGTGAAGATTCACGAAGTAACGTGCGCCTCCTTTTTAATGTATATAAATTTTTAAAATTAAAATAAATTAAAAAATTCCAGGGTAAAAATTTTTCTATGTCACAGATATTTGAAAAGAAACCTCCTTTCCACGAAGAAATTGTTCAGATACATTGATTTGCAATTATAATCTCCTTCAGCCATGGCGGGATGTCAATGTAAAAAAAAAAACAAAAAAAATGTTTCGTTTAAAATTGTCATTTAAAAACAAGGTGCCTGTCACTGTGCTTCTTATAAATGTCAGCCTGAAAAAGAACAAATTGAATTTTAATGTTCAATAGATCATTAAGGCCAGGCTTCTTTTTAATTATTCATTTAAAAGTAACAATTTAATATTCACATTTATTAGCTTTTAATACATTATTTGCAAATTTGAGGTTAAGCAAATAATTCCAAATTTATTTACAAAACTGTCTTCTCAAAATGCCTCTAAAACTGAAGATATGTTTCGATTTCCGTTTCCATAACGTATAAAACTTGTAACCTAGACACTTTTTTTTCGTTTTGAGATTGTAACTTATTTTTCTTGTAAAAAACATGACGCTTAGAGAATATTTAAATTAGAGGTGGGCAAAACCGCTCTTTTTTAGGAGCCGCTCATTTTCGTTCGCTCTTTAAGAAGAGCCGCTCTTTTGAACGGCTCTTTCGCTCTTTTTAAAAATTTCGATGAAATGGGATTTTCAAGAATCGTGTGATTTTATAAGTTATTTCACGTTGGACTTTTAAAAAATTGGGCCGTACCAAATATTTTTTGAATTTTATGTCCCTCAACTCTGATAAAAAAAAACAAGCCATGGTATAAACATTTTAATGATAAAAGCGTTTAAAAATGCATTTTACACATCTCAGCTGTATTGCAATCATTAGTTTTCAAAGTATCGATGTATTGATGAACTTTTTTTTATGTCGAAAAAATACGTTTTGCCTTATTGTGCAACGGAATTTCACAAAAAATATTTCTACAAGAACTGAACTTATGATTTAATCGATAAAGTCTATAACGCTAAAGTTTAATCGGACAAAATGATTATTTTTTTACAAAATCTCTCAAATATTCAGTTGATTTTTGGTAATATTTGACAAATTATGCTTTTTGAAATGCTCGAATTTGTATTCCAGTATTATTTTAATGTGCACTCAGTTGTACAATGAAAAGTTTACTTCATTTTGCTTAGAAATTCATTTACTTTTGGAATCAATTTTTATGAGCATTGAAATATTTGAAATTGCATTTTCAATTCTCAAAAACAAATTTAATACTATTTTTTTGGAAATTCAATAAATTATATTTATGACAAAAATCATGCCGTATTGAAACGGTTCTTTCAAAAGACCGGAGTTTAAAAAGAACCGCGGTTCTTTTTTTGTGAGCCACGGTTCGTTCGCTCTTTTCAATGAACCGGCTCTTTGAGCGGTTCGCTCTTTTTTTGCCCACCTCTAATTTAAATAATCTTATTTATGAATGTTTCAAAAATAATTAATTAATAATAGTTGACTAACTTTTGAAACATTTAAAAATATGTGGAGTCGGAGTCGGAGTCGGAGCCAACCATTTGTTGAAAGCTGGAGTCGGAGTCGGAGTCGGAGTCGGCTAAAGTTGGTAGGCCGGAGTCGGAGTCGGAGTCGGAGCCAACCATTTGTTGAAAGCCGGAGCCGGAGTC
The DNA here is from genome assembly GCF_015732765.1 of Culex quinquefasciatus. Classification (NCBI taxonomy): domain Eukaryota; kingdom Metazoa; phylum Arthropoda; class Insecta; order Diptera; family Culicidae; genus Culex; species Culex quinquefasciatus. The sequence continues at coordinate 126,751,388 of NC_051863.1, read as the reverse complement.
GGCTAGTCTGAGAAAGCCGGAGTCGGAGTCGGAGTCGGAGTCGTTTGAAATATGACCCGACTCCGCAGCCCTGGCAAAAACTAATGTATTTTCCAGAACAACTTTTCAGTTTGAGAAAAGCTTTAAAATGCAAATTATTCATACTGAATATTAAAAAATGTCTCAAAATGAGTCAAGCAATTAGGGAGCAAAAATGTATTTTTAATAAGCTTTGAATTTCGAAGAATACCGAAAAAAAAATATTTAAAATGTATAAAAAAACAAATTTTAAAAAGTAAAAAAAAAATCATTTATTTTTTTACTTTTTTAAATTTGTGTTTTTTTAAATCATTTAATTTTTTTATTTGGTGCAACAACGCGAAAAGTTTTTTTGTAAAGGATATTCGAATCCAAATTTCGTTTGAATAAATTTTACTACGTCTCATTTTTTTTATTGTAGTGTTGAGGAAATTAAACTAACAAAAATTGCAACGACCATAAAAATTAGAATGTTTTTTTTTTAATATTATATCAAGGTATTTAATTGTACTATACAATTTTGAACAAACAAAAATTGAAATAAGTCAAATAAACACATTTCTGAAAGTTATCTTTGTTTTTCATTCTTTAAAATCAAGATATATGAATCCTATTTGCAACGAACTAGCGTTTTATCCATTTATTTACTTTAAAAGAACCCAATCATAAAAAAAACTTATTTTTTCAACTTTTATCAAATATTAGTTCCGGCCCGCCACTGTTTTAGAAAAATCAGATCTGGCCCGCAAGGCTGAAAGGTTGGGCACCCCTGACTTTACATTTTTTTTTTTTTTGAAATACAATTGAGTAAAATTAGGGAAAATATTTTACTCAGAGCTAAGATAAACCATGCCATATGAAACACAATCCTGTCCCCAAAAAGCACCAAAAATGAAGCCCAATTTTTCACGGCCCAGAGACCTTTCCGTGAGGTCCATCTGGCTGTACAGACAAATTACCGTCACTAAGTCTCTGATGGTGGCTCCGCCTGATTGCGCCAAAACACATGACACCCGATGACACCTCTGCATGGCTCCGTTGACTGTTGGTTTCCTCGGCGTGTGACTCGCGTCGTAAACCGCTGCGGCCGCCGTGTCCACCGTGGAAGGAAGAAGTGACACTTTTGGGCATGCTGAAGTTTGCAAATTTCTTGCGACCGCAAAAGGTTAGGATAGGGGGAATCTGCTGTGATTTAAAAAAAAATACTCCTGATCGTAAACTTAAAATGGCAGATTTTAGACACTAAAGTCATTGCCGAATCTAGAACTAACTCTCTCATCCGGTGATCCACCCACTAGTTGCTTCCTCCTATTAGGAGGTACACACATATTTACCGCATAATGATCGAAGAGAGACAGTGGAAACAAAGTCCGAAGGGTCATTGCCAAGCCGAACCGTGCTGGTCCATCAGGCGATGCAGCTCAGCCAAATAGTAAGGATTTCTTAATTCCTTGGTAGTGTAGCAGAGAGAGACTTTGGAAAATAAACACATATTACCGGCCTGCCAGTAATAACAGACCCCGGTGCTGCTGATCGCTGGTGGTGACCCCGAAGGATGGGAATCTACGCCGAAGACGGACATTAGTCACGTACGGGTAAAACAAACCCAAAAGTTCATCTCATCTGCTAAGTTAAGTACATTCTCAGAGGAACTCCAGCCGCGTAGAAGAGTAGATTTTTAAGTATGTTTTGCCTGCTCGCACCGCACTATTGAAAGTAATAAGGGTTCTAAAACTACGGGTTTCGCGGTTAATGACTCAATTGAGGGGAAGCTGCCCGCTATAGCTATTCTGGGAAGAACTAGAAGCACTTAATTTTAGGACTATCGACCGCTTAATCCGTGCTTGCGCTGAAATGTGCATTGACTCCTTGGCAGTTATTTTTGCGTTTTGACCAAACTGGCCAAACAACGGAGTGAACGCGGACGCGCGCGAAACTCCTTCGTATGCACATTTAATTTGAAAATTGGCCAACTGTCATATACTCGTTAGACTAATAATACTGAAAGATGTGAATAAGCTAGAGATTTCCAACCGATCGATGAGGCACAAACAAAGAACCCACGAACGAGGGTCCACGTGGCGCATCAATGGTGTCGTGCGTTATGAAGTATTGTGCGATCTTTGACCGATACTATCAGTGTAGCTTTGAAAACATTTTGTTCTCAAACTTGTTTTAAGCAAAACTAAAAACTAAAAACTAAAAACTAAAAACTAAAAACTAAAAACTAAAAACTAAAAACTAAAAACTAAAAACTAAAAACTAAAAACTAAAAACTAAAAACTAAAAACTAAAAACTAAAAACTAAAAACTAAAAACTAAAAACTAAAACTAAAACTAAAAACTAAAAACTAAAAACTAAAAACTAAAAACTAAAAACTAAAACTAAAAACAAAAACTAAAAACTAAAACTAAAACTAAAAACTAAAAACTAAAAACTAAAAACTAAAAACTAAAAACTAAAAACTAAAACTAAAAACTAAAACTAAAAACTAAAAACTAAAACTAAAAACTAAAACTAAAAACTAAAAACTAAAAACTAAAAACTAAAAACTAAAAACTAAAAACTAAAAACTAAAAACTAAAAACTAAAACTAAAAACTAAAAACTAAAAACTAAAAACTAAAAACTAAAAACTAAAAACTAAAACTAAAAACTAAAAACTAAAAACTAAAAACTAAAAACTAAAAACTAAAAACTAAAAACTAAAAACTAAAAACTAAAACTAAAAACTAAAAACTAAAAACTAAAAACTAAAAACTAAAAACTAAAAACTAAAAACTAAAAACTAAAAACTAAAACTAAAAACTAAAACTAAAAACTAAAAACTAAAAACTAAAAACTAAAAACTAAAACTAAAAACTAAAAACTAAAAACTAAAAACTAAAAACTAAAAACTAAAAACTAAAAACTAAAAACTAAAAACTAAAAACTAAAAACTAAAACTAAAACTAAAAACTAAAAACTAAAAACTAAAAACTAAAAACTAAAAACTAAAAACTAAAAACTAAAAACTAAAAACTAAAAACTAAAAACTAAAAACTAAAAACAAAAACTAAAAACTAAAAACTAAAAACTAAAAACTAAAAACTAAAAACTAAAAACTAAAAACTAAAAACTAAAAACAAAAACTAAAAACTAAAAACTAAAAACTAAAAACTAAAAACTAAAAACTAAAAACTAAAACTAAAAACTAAAAACTAAAAACTAAAACTAAAACTAAAAACTAAAACTAAAAACTAAAAACTAAAAACTAAAACTAAAAACTAAAAACTAAAAACTAAAAACTAAAAACTAAAAACTAAAAACTAAAAACTAAAAACTAAAAACTAAAAACTAAAAACTAAAAACTAAAAACTAAAAACTAAAAACTAAAACTAAAAACTAAAAACTAAAAACTAAAAACTAAAAACTAAAAACTAAAAACTAAAAACTAAAAACTAAAAACTAAAAACTAAAAACTAAAAACTAAAAACTAAAAACTAAAAACTAAAAACTAAAAACTAAAAACTAAAAACTAAAAACTAAAAACTAAAAACTAAAAACTAAAAACTAAAAACTAAAAACTAAAAACTAAAAACTAAAAACTAAAACTAAAAACTAAAAACAAAAACTAAAACTAAAAACTAAAAACTAAAAACTAAAAACAAAAACTAAAAACTAAAAACTAAAAACTAAAAACTAAAAACTAAAAACTAAAAACTAAAAACTAAAAACTAAAAACTAAAAACTAAAAACTAAAAACTAAAAACAAAAACTAAAAACTAAAAACTAAAAACTAAAAACTAAAAACTAAAAACAAAAACTAAAAACTAAAAACTAAAAACTAAAAACTAAAAACTAAAACTAAAAACTAAAAACTAAAAACTAAAAACTAAAAACTAAAAACTAAAAACTAAAAACTAAAAACTAAAAACTAAAAACTAAAAACTAAAAACTAAAAACTAAAAACTAAAACTAAAAACTAAAAACTAAAAACTAAAAACTAAAAACTAAAAACTAAAAACTAAAAACTAAAAATTAAAAACTAAAAACTAAAAACTAAAAAACTAGAAATTTAATTGATTTTTGCATAAGTTATAGCTTTTTTAAGATTTTTGACGTTTTTGAAAATTCAAACTTTGTGTCCCGATTTACACTTCCCGTTTACCTAGAGTGCTCATATTTTGGCCAGATGCTAGTTTTATACGTACAAACAACCCCTGAACATTTCTGGCAGATTGCTGATGTCGATGCGAGATGGGTATGATTTGCTCGCTCTTAGTAACAACAACAAAAACTAAAAACTTAAAAAATATAAACCAAAAACTTAAAACTGAAGAAGAACCACGCTCCATACAAAAAAAGTTTTTTTTGTATGGACAATTGTCCACGAAGGGGGGGGGGGAGGGGGTTGAGATTTCCAAAAAAGTGTCCACGTGGTTTGTGGATGGTCCCTACCTTGAAAAATGAATTTTTGCTATCCAAAATGAAAGTCATACTTTTCAGCGCTGAAAGGGTGCTAAAAGTTAGGCTTTTCAACATTTGTATCAAAAAGTAACATTATTCAATATTGTCTTGTTTGGAACGGTCAATTTACTTAACATATGAATTTTCAAAAAGTGTGTTTCGGAATTGCAAAAAATGTTGTTAGCAACTCATGGCAAAACTTGATTTTTTCAGCACTCTTCGTATTTATCCACCTCGTTGGATAAATGTACGATTCGTGCTGACAAAACTTGTTTTCGCAACTTGTTGCATAAACTACTATTTCTCGATATTCCATCCCGGATTTGAAATTTCCAAATCACTTTAGAGTATTTATGGGGTTGGTCCAAAATAAGACAACGAACACATTTTTTTTCGTAGTTCAATTAACCGAAGTGATTTTTTTCGGAAAACTTTGGGTTATTCGATTACATGTACTGTATTTAAAATATATGGAATACATGAAATATTTGAAATACATAAAAATTTATACTAAAATACATTAAATCTAGACTAAATTTTCAAAACAACCTGTCCCTCATGGGTTTCCCATGCAGATAGGACAAATTGAAAATTTAATCTAGAAAAACATGATAACCGGGACCCATTTTAGTCAATTGGGTCCTAAAATGAAGCTTGGATTTCTGATATTATTGTTTACAGCGATAAAGCTTATTTTTGTGAGTACAATGACCCTTTGTACGACCACATAGAGTTTTAAATGGATTTTTAAATCAATTTTGAAAAATTAACCTCGCGGTCCTTCTTGACAGAAAAGCTCCTACTTGACAGCTCGTTCCAAGGGGACCATAGTTGATCCATCGAAAAAATGTTGTCTTGTCAAAAAAAAAATCGCATTAAAATGAAAAAAAGTGATCAGAAATGGTTTTTTACCGTTGTACATAAAAATTTACATAGGGCTTTAGTACCCAATTTTGAGTGGAGACCATCCATAAACCACGTGGACATCTAATCCTACTAATTACTAAAAACTACGAGTCAAAAGAGTAACAAAGAAAAGCCCAAATCAAATCTATTTAGCCGATCATTCCAGATCTTCATCTCAGCATGATTGCCCAGAAATCATAGTCATATTTAACAGCACTAGAGAACTCTTAAAGAGAAGTGCCGTAGCTCACTGAGAGGCTTTCATTACTTGTCAAATTTTGAGTTCCCGAGCAATCCGCTCACGCAGGCTCAGGCAAGTGCATGACTTTGTTAAACAAAATCGTATACACTCAAACCCCGTTGGTTTGACACCAACTGTTGTCAAACGAACGGGGTCACTTTTTAGTTTGACACCCTTCTTACACGGAGTTCACACACACTACTAAACGTTTGTTTTGATAGTGTGCGTGAGCGCCGTGTAAAAAGTGACAGTTCGTCACTTTTTAGTTTGACTTTGACCAACCAACGGGGTACAAACTAAAAAAGTGTCAAACGAAAAAGTGACCAACCACCGGGGGTTGAGTGTAATGCCAATTGCACGGCAAAATGTCACCAACTGTTTTTCACCGTATGAGATGATTTACGATTCAAAACAAACAAACATACCAACTTCAATAAATGTGGCTAGGGTTTTACATTTTTTGCGAAAATTTGGGATGTTTGTTTGTACAAAACTAGTAACGGAATCGACGTCAAAACATTCTGATGATAATAGGGTATCATTAGAAGGTTTTGACGTCGATTCCGTCAAAACCTTCTAATGTCGAACCTTGATTTTCCGTCAATGGTTCCACAATCTTGTATCGTTCATTTTGCGACAAGACTCCGCCTCACGCGTCTGCTAAGTATGAAGGTTTTGCACGGGCTGCTTGTAAAACTAGTGGCCACAAGTAGTTGAGAAGCAAGATAACAACCGGTACGATTGTCGTCCTTTCGTTCCCATCAGCCAGGGAAAACTTCCAAAATCTGGGCATGGTGTAAGGCCCAAGATCGCAGCTGTTTGGAACAAATCTCGAATTAGTTAACAAAAGGTCCTAACAGCCTCCTCCAGCACTAATTTACCTTTTACTTTATAGCAAATCTAATTTTCATTATTTTTTAGTTGAGGGCACTTAGTAAACACTTAATGAACAATCGCTGCACGGACTTACAGACATACACACGCACAGACATTTGTTCTTTAGTTGAGGGCACATTATTTTTTAGTTGAGGGCACTTAGTAAACACTTAATGAACAATCGCTGCACGGACTTACAGACATACACACGCACAGACATTTGTTCAGTATACATGAAGGTGGGTCTACGAGTTCGAATGAAGAAGTTCATTTTTCGAGTGATTTTATAGCCTTTCCTCATTGAGGTGAGGAAGGCAAAAAGCTTTGATTAAAAAGCCGCTTAGGATCAATTGCAATCTAACCCGAGAAATGCTACGTAGGCCAAGTAACATCCGATTAATGTGCTTTCCTTTTACGCCGAACACACCACTATGACCTAAAATGCTTCTCGATCCATGCAGATGCCCAAATGACTGAATAACTGAAAATTAACTGTTCAAATGTGTGCTTATTTTAATCCTACGATTTCAATACTTCTTGCTTTTTAAGAAGAGAAAATATGCGATGCTCCCGAGTCCTTGCGTTCCTTTGAGTGATCTGAGTGCCTTGACGCTTCTCTTTAAGAGTTCTCTATCCCGAGTCCTTGCGTTCCTTTGAGTGATCTGAGTGCCTTGACGCTTCTCTTTAAGAGTTCTCTACGGTTGTTATCTTGCTTCTCTTGTGGTCACTAGTTTTACAAGCAGCCCGTGCAAAACCTTCATACTTAGCAGACTCGTGAGGCGGAGTCTTGTCGCAAAATGAAAGATACAAGATTGTGGAACCGTTGACGGAACATCAAGGTTTAATAGGGTATCATTAGAAGGTTTTGACGTCGATTCCGTTACTAGTTTTGTACAAGAAAACATCCCAAATTTTCGCAAAAAATGTAAAACCCTAGCCAAATTTATTGAATTTGTTATGTTTATTTGGTTTCAATCGTAAATCGTCTCATATGGTGAAAACAGTTGGTGACATTTTGCCGTGCAATTGACATTATACGATTTTGTTTAACAAAGTCATGCACTTGCATGAGCCTGTGTGAGCGGATTGCTCGGGAACTCAAAATTTGACAAGTAATGGAAGCCTCTCAGTTAGCTACGGCACTTCTCTTTAAGACTTCTCTATATCTAATAGAAGCATGTTCGTCGAGCGCAGCATGACGTTTTATGCTTTGTTTTTCTTTATTTCGTCGATTCTCAACGTTCATCGATTCCGTGTTGCCGCTTTCAGATTGGGTTATTTTCCTGAAGTTGTGAAAAACTTTAAATACAAATTTGAATACACTCAACCCCCGGTGGTTGCATCGCGATGGACCATGGTCAAAGTCAAACTAAAAAGTGACGAACTGTCACTTTTTACACGGCGCTCACGCACACTATCAAAACAAAGGTTAGGTAGTGTGTGTGAACTCCGTGTAAAAGGGGTGTCAAACTAAAAAGTGACCCCGTTTGTTTGACAACAGTGTCAAACCATCGGAGTTCGAGTGTACACATATTTTTGATAGAATAATAAAAACAGTGCAAATTGAAAAAATCCAAATCAAATTATTCGCTCTTCAGCATTGCCTTGGCGTTCTCGATTGCGAGATTCCTACTGGAAATTAGGTGTCCGAAAAGGCTTGATTGTCCAGGCAAATGCAAGCCTCTTTTTACACCTATAAGCTTCCATCGTCCCCGGGATTCAAAATGACGACCTTTGGATAGTGAATCCAACTGCCTACCAGCGACTCCGAAACATGACCCAGGGAGACGACTCCTACACCTGGACTGAGCTTACGATCTCTTAGGTTAGACCGGGCCCAATATTTACTTCCCCATCCAACGGAAGGCGTGCCACCGGGACCTTCTGGGATCGAACCCAGGCCGACTGGGTGTGAGGCAACCGCGCTACCCCTACACCACGGGTCCCGATATAAGGCTTTCTAGTCACAAATTTACCAACACATTCAAAGTAAGTTTACGTGACAGCTGGACGTTTGTTGCATCAGGTTACCTATCTCTTTCTAGCAAAAGTTTTTTGTCAGGAGACTTCTAGCTGTTTTTTTTTGACTGGCTGCCCGATATGTCAGCCAACATACCTCACAGGGCTGTGACAGATACAGCTCTATCATTGTTTGCATCAGGACACTGTGACGAGGAGTTCGTCATTTTTGGGTTAAATTATATTTTTTTCACTGGGCCTAGAAAGCCTTATAGTTTTCATTATTAAATCAAAAATAAATTCTTTTTTTTTTTTGAAAAAAAATAAGCTTTATTAGATTGAGTTTTTATGAGAAAACCATAGAGAAAAACGAAAGACTTTTACACAGAATTTTTCAAAGATCCTTTTAATTTGCAATTCAATTCTTGAAAAAAATCAGATCTTGAATAAAAAAAATAAAAAAAAGTTATTAAAAACGACACCTGAACTTCCCCTCTTTTTGGCACCCCTTCCCAGCTGTCAATTCGCCTCTCTTTCCCGCGGGCGTTCGCCGCGACGTGTCAAAGTTGCAGTTTTTCTCCTCTTTCTCTTTTTTTAGTGTGTGTCGTGTCATTCGCTGCTGCTGGCTGGGCTCTCCGGCCCAAAGAGTTTCTTCGCTGGTCCACGGACGACGGACAGGTCCCCGGAATTCCGCACCAAACGCTGTGTGGAAAGTGCGTGTGCAATTCGGGCAAGAGAAATTTCAAAAGTTTACACACATTCCAAGAAGACAAGAAGGGGAGCGATACGGAACGAGGCGGATTTTTTTGCCGATGCCGATTTAGTGTGGCCATATCCGGCTGCTGCTCACCTGGTGTGTGTGGTTTGAAGAAGAAGCTTTGACGGGAAAGAGAACAAAATGGGAGGCCAAAAGTTCCAGTACGACGAGAGTGGCGGGACGTTCTTCTACTTTATCCTGTCCTTTCTGGCGCTGATCCTGATTCCGGCCACGGTTTACTTTTGGCCGCGCAAGAAAAAAGAAGGTAGGTGGTCCTGTTGATTCCCATCATCGGGAACACTCGGGAGGGGTTGGGTTGGGGGACACGACCAGGCGAAGAGAAGGCGAAATGAACAGTTATCTTTTCACCTTTCCCTCTCTCATCATTTCATTCATTTCTTTTGGGTTTGTGATTTGGAGCTCAGCTACTTTCTTTGAACCACGTCAGACTTATGCTGCCGTGCGTGTCTGGCTTATGTTGGCGCTGCGTAGCATGAATAAGTGGCCACCGGAGAATGAAGAAACGTAAAGGGCGCGACGACGTTCCACTTGGAAGACGCGCAGAGCCTTTTTTCTGTCCCAGATTGTCTAAATTGCAAAATTGTCCTGCCAACAATATGGTTCTAGCCGGGTAGTCACGAAGAGTTAGAACCTTCTCAACTTAAACTTAGAATAGCATATTGCCCAAATAGAAATGTAGCAAAACACACCTTTACCCCCCTTTGCTTGCAATGATGTTTATGACCTGGTGCAGTGGCGGCGACGATCGATGATGCACTTTTTGCTGGAGGTTTTTTGCGCTCGTTGCAAGAGCGGAACAGTTTAATGTTCTGGGCCTTCGAAAGTCTACCTACACATACCTAACTGCTGTTCTGTTCCCTGTAAGTTGCCATTACGAAGTTGAATTACCTGGAAAGGTTCGTTGCACAAGCGAGATCTTTGATAATGCAGTAAGAATTGTACAGTGTATAAACATGGGGCAACTCGTGCGACATATTGTTACTACAGTCATTAACGTAGTTGAATTGTTAATCTAAAAAGTGTTTATCTACCTTTAAAATATATGTAAGATCGGTACGAACTTATATTTAAAATGGTTTGAGGGTATAAAACGCTCAAAGTTTCAATTTGGGTGAAATTGACCAAGATTTGATGTCTTTCAGAAAATCTTTTTTTTTTATACGATTTTGCAAATCGGCTTTTCTTTGAATTTGTTTCATTTGGATGAAACTTTGTCCATGCATTCCCTATATCAAAAGAAGTCATTTTGCATCATTAGTTTTCCTATACAATTCTCAATACAATTTTGGGAGCTGGTCATACAAAATGGGTACCGTAAACCGGGGTGACATTGATAGGATTTAAATTTATTTTGGTAAGGCAATTTACTAAATTTACTATTTTTGGAACAAAACATTGTTGTGGAAATATAAACAAAATAAAACCAAATTATAAACATTCGTTTTTTTGTTTTTTTCTGGTTAGAATCAGATTTAAACTGTTAAAATTTTATGTTTAAGTCTTTGTTCCATTACTTAGGTCGCTGCTACAGTTTTGAAGAAAAACAAATCAATGTTTTTCATCAATGCAATTAACTATGTTTAAAAAAAATTGTTAAAATTCATGGTATTTTTTTCGTCAGAATTTTGCCTAAAATGCTTTAAAACTAGTTTTGTTTATAAAACTATCGATTCATATTGCATATCAATCTGTATTCGAAGCAAAAAATAAAAAGTTTTCACATTTCACATGAAATTTGATCTACTGAAAATGCCTATAAATTTGGAGATTTCAAAAACATACAATGTATTATTTCCAAACTAATGTTATCTTCTCTTAGTGGAAAATTGTCCAAAGCATCCGAAATGGTTTCCGTTTTTCAATACGAACTTATTTTCATTGAGAAAATCATGACACTGACTTTTAAAATAATGCTTTTTATCAACATTTTCTTAATTAAAGTGAACTAACTTTGTGAAATCATCAAAATTTTGTGAAAACTTCTTCTCGGTGTACTTTGAACACTTCTCTACCAGGGTCAGTATGATTCCATACTATTCCGTACGTATTAAAGGTGTACTCTTCATTTTGCAGAAAAATTTCAATCCTATCATAGTCACCCCGGTTTACGGTATGTAAATGTATGAAATACTTAAGAGATTTTCTGATCGATTTGTTGTCTTCGGCAAAGTTGTAGGTTATGATTAGGACTTTTTGGAAAAAATAGGTACTGTCATGAGAAGTGCAGGGGTGAAATTGGGTCATGCATATGTCCCATGTCCCTTTAAAGCAAAGTCAAATATTCAATCGAAAAGAACTTTACACTTTTTTGATAAAATGTATCTTTCAAAGTTCTAGCTGCCTTTAGGTATACATTTTCGATTCCTTTTCGTGTTTTTTTTTTTTTTTTTTTGCGCAACTGAAAACAATTTTTCTGAAGAGGTGAAAAAAATCTTAAATCTCCTAGAAAATTTGAAAATCGAGCAATTAGTTTTTGAGGTACAACTTCACAAAAAAAAATCGAATCGATGCAAATGATTTTGCCAGTTATTTTCATCTGCAGATATCTTGGAAATTATACGAATTTTTCGACAAAAATATTTCAAAAAATGTATTATTTCGTCTGTTTTTGTTGTTGATTTAATTAGGGGAACTTTAACCCTATGGGTAATTTGCTCCCGTATATTTCGTCTGTATATCTGGATTTTTTTTTTAGAGTCCAATAAACCAAATTTCCAGTTTTTGCTTTTTGGGTGTTTTTGAAACCGCCTTGAGTCAGGGGTACTAAAAAAAACACTCAAAAAGCAAAAACAAATATATTCAAAAATGCTGAATTTTGAATCAAAATATAGCACGACTACGCTAAAGATAATTAGAACTTTAAAATTTAAGATAGTGGCCAAAATGGCGGTGATGAAATATCGAAATATTGCATTTTATTATTCAAAAGGCAATCAACTTTTTAAATTTGATTTTTAAATTTCATAGAACTCAAATTTTGATGATAAAAACAAAAATAAAAATACGGATTTTTTTTTATTCATGCAGGCCAAGGGTGGGAGATACTGATGATACTCGTCGATTGACGCCCAGGCGAGGAATATCCCGGAAGGAGCCCAACTACATGCGTAGTGCTGTTGGTCAAAACAGTTTAGCTCTGGTTCCTTGCAAGTGTCCTATTTTCTAACCTCCACGTCGGCTGGGTTTAGTCATCATCATGACAAGGTGTAACCTAGCTGGTGGCCTGTAGAAACGGATCGTAAACCTTTGACCAGCGAGGGTCACAGTCGAGACGGCGAGAAGAAACGGGGCGCGTCAATATGGGAAAGGGTAGTAATTTGTGATTGTAGACGGTATTGCTTTGATTCGCAGCATGTTGGGTCAACTGCTGTGGATGTAACTAAACAACGCAATACGGGGTTTCTCTCCTTCCCATTTCCAGTTACCATCTATCTCCTGTGGCAGTGCGTGGCCGAATGGTTACGCTGTCCGCTTTGTAAGCGGATGATTCTGGGTTCGATTCCCATCTGCTGCAACCTTCCATCGTATGAGGAAGTAAAATGTCGGTCCCGGCCTTGGTTGTTAGGCCGTTTAGGTGTAAGAGTCGTCTCCATGCCATAAGTACAAACAACACACCAAACCAAGCCTACTCCGGTGGAATCGCTAGCGGCGGTTGGACTCGCAATCCGAAGGTTGTCAGTTCAAACACTGGGGTGGAAGGTTCCTTGGAGTAGAAAGAGGTTTGGGTGCTCTCCCCATTCAAGCCTTCGGACTCCTAGGTTCGAGCAGAAACTTGCAATAGAGACCACAAAAGACCCGGGGGTCGTTAATGTGGATGGTTTGATTTTTTTGATCTATCTCCTGTTTTTATTTTGCTCTACAGATTCGTACTTCTTCACTGATTCTTTTGTTCACCATTTGATTTTGATTTTATTAACTTTTGATTCGCGTATCTCTCAATGCTTGTCACTCTTGTGTACTAGTAATATCAAGTCTATCATTTGCCTATTCTTTGTTGATTTACTTTATTGATTTATTTGAATATTTTTTTTATCTGCCCTATAAGTTAGCACAACTATACTCTAAGCTTGTTTTTTTTTATCTCTATTTATTTACTATTGCCTATTTCTACATCTACTACATCAAGCTTCTACTTTTTATTTTATATTCTCCTTTACTGTCTATTTTTTTCAATCTTCACCCTTTTCTTCTAACAAGTGAGGTTCGAGCCCTTACTCAATTTATGGAATGATTGAAGGATTAACACAAATATTACTATTGTACTTTTACTAAACTTTTATAACATGCCTAGGTAAAAAATTTGTAACAAATCCGTAACATAAGAAATTGCAACATATAAACACGGCTAGATTTTGAATTCAAACTACAAATATAACAATTCTAGAGTTTTTTTCTGTTTTTTTTTTTTTTAATCCGGCTAAAACATTTTTGGTGCCTTCGGTATGCCCAAAGAAGCTATTTTGCATCATTAGTTTGTCCATATTATTTTCCATACAAATTTGGCAGCTGTCCATACAAAAACGATGATGAAAATTCAAAAATCTGTATCTTTTGAAGGAATTTTTTGATCGATTTGATGTCTTCGGCAAAGTTGTAGGTATGGATATGGACTACACTGAAAAAAATTACACAGGGTAAAATTTTTTTTGGTGATTCTAAATTTCACTTTTTGTTACTAAAACTTGATTTAAAGAAAAAACTATTTTTATTTTTTTTATTTTCTGATATGTTTTAAAGGACATCAAATGCCAACTTTTCAGAAATTTACGGAATGGGCAAAAAATCTTTGACCGAGTTTTGATTTTTTGAATCAATTCATTTTTATTTATTTTTTTTCAAAAAATCTAAATATTGGTCGCCAAAGGTTTTTAATTTAATTTTTTGATGAACAATCGAATTTGCAATCAAAAAGTACTCCAGTGAAATTTTGATAAAGTGCACCATTTTCAAGTTATAGCCATTTTTTTGGTATTTTTTTTTTTTTCAAAATTGTCGCAGTAATTCATTTTTATAAAATTAGTGCCCATGTTGCAGGCCAAGGATTGATACCTAAGAGCATGCAATGGCAGTGACCTTGTTGCGTGCTCTTCGGTTGACGTCCACGTAAGGAACATCCTGGAAGGAGCGTAACTAACTACATCCGTAGTTCTGTTAGATCATCCGAATTATCTTGATCAGAACAGTATAGCTCTGGTTCCTTGCGAGTGTCCTATTTTCTTACCTCCACGTTGGCTTGGTTTTCATGATGACCTAGCTGGTGGCCTGTGGAAACGGATCGTAAACCTTTGACCACCGCGGGTCAGAGTCGAGACGGCTAAAAGAAAGGGGCGCAACAATGTGGGAAAGGAAGTAATTTGTGACTGTAGACGGTATTGTTTTGATTCGCAGTATGTTGAGTCAACTGCTGTGGATGTACCTGAAACATCGCACAACGGGGTTTCTCTTCTCTTCATTCTCAGCTACCACCTATCTCCTATTTTTATTTTGCTCTTCTGATTCCCAATTCTTCACTGATTCTTCTATTTAATATACAACATTTGATTTTAATTTTACTAACTTTTGATTCTCTTATCTCTCAAAGCTCATCCACTCTTTTCTATCAATTGATACTGCTGTAAAAAACTTTGTTTTGTTTTTTTTCCTTAAAATATACTTTTCCTTAATGTACTAGTAATATCAAGTCTATTTATCATTCGCCTAATCTTTTTTGATTTTATTGCGAATTTATTTATTTGAATAATTCTTTATCTGTCCTATAAATTATCATTACTATAATCTAAGCTTGTTTTGTATCTCTATTTATTAACTATTGTCTAATTTTACATCTAATACATCTAGCTTCTCATTTTTATTCTTCAAAATACGCTCATCATTCTCTTACTATTGATACTTGATTTTTATAAAATAAATTCTCTTTTACTGTCAATTGTTTTCAATCTTCACCCTTTTTTTCAAACAGGTGAGGTTTGAGCCCTTACTCAATTTATGGAATGATTAAAGGATTAACACAAATATTACTATTGTACTTTTGAAAAACTTTTTTAAAATGCTTAGGACCAAAATATTGTAACAAAACACCGCGACAAAAGAAATAGCAACATAAGCACGACACAACACTAGGAAAAAATTCAGGAGAAAACAATACACAGTAAAATAACAATAAGTTTTTGAATTCAAACTAAAAATATAACAGTGTTTGCTATAATGAAAGTTGATAGGCACACTATAGATGGTTAGGCGCTTATACTTACATCAAACCCTACGTAATGTACCACCCCCGGCCGAGTTAAAATGCGTAACCGGAAAAGAAGGTGTGCATGCCTGGCACGAACACTCAAAGCGTGTTCTAGCGTGCTGCTCGTACTGACTCAGAGCAAGGGTGAGATGTAGGTGTAAGGGCAGTGCGTGTTCGTCGGGAACCTAGTGCATAAGATCGGTCAAGGCCCGTTCTTACACTGAAAATTGCGAATTGCGAATAAAATTAGTGCCCATGTTTGCCCTCTTTTGATTTTTTTTTAAACTCTCTATATTTTGCTTTTTTGAATGACCCTTAGTGGCTGAGATATTGCCACGCAATGTTTTAAAAACAGGAAAATTGATGTTTTCACCCAAACAACCCACCATTTTCTAATGTCGATATCTCAGCAACTAATGGTCCGATTTACAATGTTAAAATATGAAACATTCGTAAAATTTTCCGATATTTTCGAAAACAATATTTTCATTTTTTTTAAATCAAGACATTTCAAAAGGGCCAAATTATGCCCTTTTTAAATGTTAGTCTTGATTTACCAAAAAATGGCTATAACTTGAAAACGGTGCACTTTATCAAAATTTCACTGGAGTACTTTTTGATGGCAAAATCGATTTTACATCAAATGATGAAATTGAATAACTTTTGCGACCAATATTTCGTTTTTTTTGTTCAAAAAAAAATATTGATACAAAAAATCATGACTCGATCAAAGATTTTTTGCCCATTCTGGAAATTTCTGAAAAGTTGGCATTTGATGTCCTCTAAAACATATCATAAAATAGAAAAAAATAAAAATGTTTTTTTTTTTTTGAAAATCCAGTTTAAGTGACAAAAAGTAAAATTTAAAATCACAAAACAAAATTACCGTGTATCATTTTTTTCAGTGTAGTCCATATCCATACCTACAACTTTGCCGAAGACATCAAATCGACCAAAAAATTCATTCAAAAGATACAGATTTTTGAACTTTCACATATCATGGATATGGACAAACTAATGATGCAAAATGGCTTCTTTGGGCGTACCAAACCCACCAAAAAAGTTTCAGCCAGATTAAAAATTATAAAAATTAAAGAAAAAAGATCGATTCCGCAGAGAACTGCTGTCCTATAAACATATGAAACACAATAGCTTATGTCGAAATTGCGAATTGCGAATTACAACATTTATTGAAAATTTCGAGAATCACCCATAATAAAAAAAATCAAATTACCCATCATACTTCTTGACCCGAATCTGCGTGTGCTTGCTCCGCTTATCCAGGCGCATCTTTTGTCGGTCAAAGTTCCGGTCCGGGTACTCGTCCTGGCCATTGATTCGACGGGTTTCACTGGGAGAGAATAAAGATTAAGTGAAATTTTCGCAACAATTTTTAGTTTAAAAATAATACCTACACCATCGATAGCAGCTCGTAGTAGCTCCGTGCCAGCATGTCCATGGTGCCGTTCAGCTGGCGTCCATAGTGTTGGAAAACCTCCGCCGGTTGTTGCACCAGCTGTCGCAACCCTTGCACCTCCTCACAGAGGCGATCCAACCTGGTGGCGTTCCCATCAACCAGCGTTCGTTCCATGCTTTGGATTTTCCGCTCCCGTGCTTCAATCTCGCCGCAGAGCCGTGCCAGCTCGGGCTTGATTTCCAGCACAACGGCATCCAGCTGGGCAACGCGTTCCTGCAGGGACCGAATCAGCTGCTGCTGGGCGTCGCATGTCTGCTTCAGGCGAGCGTTTTCCTCCTCCAGGTGGTGGCATTTGTCCCGGGAAACGTTTTGACCGTCGTCACCCTCGGCGGTGAGCTTTCGCGCTTTTCGGAGGTATTCCGGAATGTGGCCCAACTTGTGGGCTGGCTGCAGCTGGAGCGATTCTTGCGAGGTGGATTTCCGAGCTGGCGATGGCTGGCGGCGGCGGGCCGCGACTGTTTTGGGACGGGATGGTTTTTGGACGGTGGTGGAGGATTTTTGGGACATGTTGATTTGATAGAAATTTAACTTGACAGTTGAATCCATGGGCTGCTTGGATGATTAATTTGAAAAATATTCTAACGTGTTTCTTTCATCTTCCTTTGCAGATCCCGACCGGTACAAAAGCGAGTGCCAGTGCGAGCAATGTCTGGCCAAGCGCGTCCTCATCTCACATTCCGACCCGTACAAGGGCGTGAAGGCGTTCTTCGTGAAGCTGTCCATCATTGGCGGTTGGGCACTGCTCATCTTCCTGACCTACAAGGTGTCCCAGTTCGATTACGAGATGTCCAACTTTGACCCGTACGAGATTCTGGGAGTGCCCCTCGGAACCTCCCAGAAGGACATCAAGAAGGCGTACCGCACGCTGTCGCTGATTCTGCATCCGGACAAGGAAACCGGTGACGAGAAGGCCTTCATGAAGCTGACCAAGGCGTACCAGGCGTTAACGGACGACGAGGCACGGAAGAACTGGGAAAAGTACGGCAATCCGGACGGCCCGGGTGCGACCTCGTTCGGAATTGCGCTGCCCTCGTGGATCGTCGAGAAGGAAAACTCCGTGTGGGTGCTCGGACTGTACGCGCTGGTTTTCATGGTGGCCCTGCCCACCGTCGTTGGAACCTGGTGGTACCGTTCGATTCGCTACAGCGGAGACAAGGTCCTGCTCGACACCACCCAGATGTACTTTTACTTCTTCCACAAAACGCCAAACATGCAGCTGAAGCGCGTCGTCATGATTCTTGCGGCCAGTTTGGAGTTTGACAAGCGCCACAACACCCAGGTCACGGAGCGGCAATCGGACAACGAAGAGGTGCCGGCCCTGATCAAGCAGCTGCCCCATTTGAACGAAAAGTGCAAGGAGCATCCGCTCTGCCGGCTGTACTCGATCAAGGCGCGCTCCATCCTGCACGCTCACCTCAGCCGGATGCCGCTGAACCCGAACACCCTGGACAAGGACCGGCAGTTTATTGTGAAAAAGTGTCCCTACCTGATCCAGGAGATGGTCAGCTGCGTCAACCAGCTCATCATGCTGGCGTACGCACGGCGAAGTAAGTCCATCACTACACATTCTTCCAATTACTTCTATATAACCCGTTCCCCTCTCTTCTCAAACAGTCGCCAAACTCCCCCACATCTCCACCATCGAGAACTGCATGAAGCTGTCGCCGATGATCATCCAGGGCTTGTGGGAGCACAAAAACGCCCTGCTCCAGCTGCCCCACGTCAGCGAGGACCACCTGCGGTACTTTGTGTCGAAGAAGCGCCCCATCCGGAACCTGCAGCAGTTTGCCCAGCTGCCGGCGGACGAACGGCGCGCCATTCTGCGCAGCCTCAGCGACTTTGAGTACGAGAACGTGATGAAGGTCCTCGGCAAGATGCCCCTCATCGATTTCGACGTCAAGTGCGAGGTCGTGGACGATGAAAACTCGAACGTCGTGACGGCCGGCGCCATCGTGACCGTCACGGTCGAGCTGGTCCGGCGCAGCATGAGTGACCTGTTTGGGGACACGAGCGCCAAGGAGAAGCAGAGCATCACGTGGGTTCCCAACGACTTTGGCTTAAAACTAGACAAAGAATTTCAAACTCTACTCTTAACTCAACAGGGAAGAAAAGGAGGAAGCTGGCGATGAGAAGGAAGAGGGTGCTGCTGGTGAGGCCACGGCGGAAGGCGGCGACAAGGAGGAAGCCAAGGTGAAAGAGCCAGTCTGGAAGCCGAAGGGAGGCAAGGGTGGCCACAAAAGCAAGAGCAAGGGCGGTGCCAACAAGAGCAAACAGCAGAAGCAAGCGGCGGCGGCGGCCGCTGCCGCGGTTCAAGCGCAACAGAAAGAGGCCGCTGCGGCGGCGGCGGCGAACAAGGCGGAAAAGGTAAGTTTTTATTTAATTGATAAATATGTATTTCAAAAAAACGTTTACCATGTTTGTTCCAAATTTAAGTTAAAGTATTTATTACACAACTTGACATTTTAGAAATTAACAAGCAAACGTTTCAGTTTCATCATGGTATGAAAGATTTGGGCTTCCTAAACCCGCTCCAATGGCAAGAATTACACATGTTACACATGACCAATAAAACAAAGAACTTAGCAGAAAAGCTTTTAAAATAAAGCCTTTTTATTGAATTATGCGTCAGATAAAATCAAAACATAATTGGATTTATATATTCGCTCAATTTCTCTTTATGATCCATATCAAAAACGCATGGTTCGATGTTTGTCCCCTAATTTAAACAATCGTGAGGTAGCGGCCTCTCCAGATTGTGGCCACCTTTTTCGAAATGGCCAGTACATGGTGTCGATCCAAATCCCAAAATAAAATTCCCTGACTTTTCCCTGACCCCTCCAGACCACCAATTTTTTTGTTTTCTATACTAACATATTGTTTGGAGCGTTTTTATGATTTCATGCATTTTCCTTTTTGAATATTGCAAATTTAAGATATAGAGAAAAATAAAGACTTTTTTATTTTATTTTTTTAACGACGGATTCTGCAAAAACCTAACAACTTTTTTTTTTATTTTGTCAATCATTTTTTTCTAAACGAACATCCAAAATGTGCAACCATAAAATTGTCATATGTTTTTTATCTGGTGATGCAATTTTAAATGTTGCCTTCTACCAAAAAATCTACAATTTTTTTTTGTGTGGGTCCTATAAACATATGAAACACAATAGCTTACAGGACCTTTAAAAAAACTCTAGAAATAATTAATAATTACAATTGTTGCAAATTTCAAATTGCGATTAGTTAATTTCACTTCACTTCCTAAAGAAAATGTCAAGTTAAAAGTTTTCAAAAAAAAAAAACAATTGAAAATTTGAATTTAAGTAAGAAGTCATGTTTAATTTTAAAATTGTTGACATTTTGCGGAATTTTCAAACGAATTAGGCCAATGCCATTTTTGATTGCGTTTTTTATTAAAAAACTAAAGGTTTTGGAGACAAAAACTTGAAAAAATATGTAATTTTGTAGAACCTTAAGAAAGTTTAAAACAAAATTGAAAAACTAAGAAAAATATACAACTAAATGAAAAAATTTCAAGTACATGTTTACGGTTTTAAAAAAGATCTAGGTATGTTTCAACAATCAATGTATTTAAAGTAAACGGTTTTCTGGATATTTGAAGAAAACATCTTCTAAAATAATTTTACAAAAAAAATATTTTTGCTATAAAATTAAAAAAAAATGGTTTATACTTTGACTAGAGCCTAGAGACGATCATTCACACGATCAATACATTTTATAAAAATATAAACAAAATACAACCTGCTCGAGCTTTTCAAATAGTCATTATTTATCAAACTTAGATAATTGGGTGTTTTGGAATAGATTCCAAATTTAAGCTCGATCTGACCACAGGAACTCCTCCTTGTAACCCCTTGAATGTTGTTTGGGGAAAATATGTGAAATGTAGTTGTACAATCCCTATGAAATCTCTGATGCTGACAAATTTACGGGGAGACCATATTTTATAAATTCTTGAACTCTCAAATTCCTTTACTCAGAATTGTTACGAAGAAATCGAAAAAAATCCGCGCCATCCCAAAACCCAATCCGCGCAAAATCCACGTTATTTTAAGAAAAATAATTTTGCGACAAACATACAAATTCAATTTTGAAATCTCAGAACACAAAATCTTGAAACGCTGAAAATGTATTTTTGCTAAAAAAAAACAAAAATTTCAACATTTAGAAATGTGAAATCTTAATAAAAAAATAATAAAATTTAAAAATTGTAATAAATTCTCGATGTTTGAGGTTTTAAATTTAAGATACAGTTCATACTCGATGATCTTACCAGAGAGAATACATACTCTTTGATCTTACCAAAGCGTCACTTAGAAAAATCGAAGCAAATTTTCCTACATCTTCTTCTCAAAATTTCTTTAACCGAAAAAAAATCTAAAAACACTTCAAATTTTATCAGGTTTTCTGCAATCTAAGATGGTAACAAAAATGACAGAATTTAAGAATTTAAGAATATAAGAATATAAGAATATAAGAATATAAGAATATAAGAATATAAGAATATAAGAATATAAGAATATAAGAATATAAGAATATAAGAATATAAGAATATAAGAATATAAGAATATAAGAATATAAGAATATAAGAATATAAGAATATAAGAATATAAGAATATAAGAATATAAGAATATAAGAATATAAGAATATAAGAATATAAGAATATAAGAATATAAGAATATAAGAATATAAGAATATAAGAATATAAGAATATAAGAATATAAGAATATAAGAATATAAGAATATAAGAATATAAGAATATAAGAATATAAGAATATAAGAATATAAGAATATAAGAATATAAGAATATAAGAATATAAGAATATTAGAATTTAAGAATTTCAGAATTTCCGAATTTCAGAATTTCAGAATTTAAGAATTTAAGAATTTAAGAATTTAAGAATTTAAGAATTTAAGAATTTAAGAATTTAAGAATTTAAGAATTTAAGAATTTAAGAATTTAAGAATTTAAGAATTTAAGAATTTAAGAATTTAAGAATTTAAGAATTTAAGAATTTAAGAATTTAAGAATTTAAGAATTTAAGAATTTAAGAATTTAAGAATTTAAGAATTTAAGAATTTAAGAATTTAAGAATTTAAGAATTTAAGAATTTAAGAATTTAAGAATTTAAGAATTAAGAATTTAAGAATTTAAGAATTTAAGAATTTAAGAATTTAAGAATTTAAGAATTTAAGAATTTAAGAATTTAAGAATTTAAGAATTTAAGAATTTAAGAATTTAAGAATTTAAGAATTTAAGAATTAAAGAATTAAAGAATTTAAGAATTTAAGAATTTAAGAATTTAAGAATTTAAGAATTTAAGAATTTAAGAATTTAAGAATTTAAGAATTTAAAAATTTAAGAATTTAAGAATTTAAGAATTTAAGAATTTAAGAATTTAAGAATTTAAGAATTTAAGAATTTAAGAATTTAAGAATTTAAGAATTTAAGAATTTAAGAATTTAAGAATTTAAGAATTTAAGAATTTAAGAATTTAAGAATTTAAGAATTTAAGAATTTAAGAATTTAAGAATTTAAGAATTTAAGAATTTAAGAATTTAAGAATTTAAGAATTTAAGAATTTAAGAATTTAAGAATTTAAGAATTTAAGAATTTAAGAATTTAAGAATTTAAGAATTTAAGAATTTAAGAATTTAAGAATTTAAGAATTTAAGAATTTAAGAATTTAAGAATTTAAGAATTTAAGAATTTAAGAATTTAAGAATTTAAGAATTTCAGAATTTAAGAATTTAAGAATTTAAGAATTTAGAATTTAAGAATTTAAGAATTTAAGAATTTAAGAATTTAAGAATTTAAGAATTTAAGAATTTAAGAATTTAAGAATTTAAGAATTTAAGAATTTAAGAATTTAAGAATTTAAGAATTTAAGAATTTAAGAATTTAAGAATTTAAGAATTTAAGAATTTAAGAATTTAAGAATTTAAGAATTTAAGAATTTAAGAATTTAAGAATTTAAGAATTTAAGAATTTAAGAATTTAAGAATTTCAGAATTTCAGAATTTCAGAATTTCAGAATTTCAGAATTTCAGAATTTCAGAATTTCAGAATTTCAGAATTTCAGAATTTCAGAATTTCAGAATTTCAGAATTTCAGAATTTCAGAATTTCAGAATTTCAGAATTTCAGAATTTCAGAATTTCAGAATTTCAGAATTTCAGAATTTCAGAATTTCAGAATTTCAGAATTTCAGAATTTCAGAATTTCAGAATTTCAGAATTTCAGAATTTCAGAATTTCAGAATTTCAGAATTTCAGAATTTCAGAATTTCAGAATTTCAGAATTTAAGAATTTCAGAATTTCAGAATTTAACATTTTTTTTGTTCTCTTGATTGTTTTTAATTTTATTTTTTATATTTGAATATTGATACCTTTGATTTTTGTTTTCAGATTTTTTAAAAATATTAAAAAATTTCGGATCATTATTTTTTTTTATATGAATTTATTTTTTTGGGGCTTTAATAATATTTTCCCTTATTGTATTTCCTAATTTCTGAATAATCTAATTTTGAATGTTGGTGATTTAATTTTTGAATGTTTTGATTTTTTTTTTTATTTTTCTTCAAGAATGTTCATATAAAAAAAAATCTACTGGTTGAATCCCATCTAAAATTCAGAAGTGGGAAGCTTCTGTTACGTCCAATCAAGCTCATATTTGGGATAGAAGCACAGTAAACCCACTGGAACATGCCCAATAATAATTTTTGTTGCTTCCAAATGTCTGTATCTTTAGGAAAAGTTTGAAATATGATTAAGATTCCCAAGATTAAAATTGAATGTATCCAGTATAAAAGAACAATAAATAAGGGTAAAAAACATTACTCAAAACTTAAAAAAATTAAATATTCAGAGTCAGTATGTTTTTAAATGCGTTGAGTGTAGTCCGTAACAACCCTATTTTTCCATAAATTTTTGTTTTATTTCTTTAATTCTTGAATTTATTTCTTTAATTTTTAATTCCATTTCACCATCACTTTTTTGCTTACATTTTAGATTACACAAAATTAGACTACTTTGGATCATTTTAAAATCATAGTTCAGGTTAATTTTGAGAAAAATAAAAATTTAGATAACGAATACTAACGTAATTTTGGAAAATTTTCTAACCTTATATTTTTTTTAGAATTTAAGAATAAGAATTCAAAAATTAAGAAATCAACAATTCCAAAATATCAGAATTTCAAAATTTTAAAATCTTTATGATTTAGAATTTTAATTTTTATTTTTTTATTTTCAAATCTTCGAATTTTTTAACTTTTGACTTTTTAAATCATTAAATTTTTCTGACAAAATGTATGATTTTCTCTACGGTCCCTTTATGCTAAGCAAACAACCAATTTTAGAACAAATCTCTGAGGATGGTGGGGCAACTGCCTCATATTGTCCCACCCTGTGTGCGCTAGTAATTTGTTGATAATTTGTAATATTCAGTTGAACGGAAATTCAAATCAAATACAAATTATTTGATTTTTAAACCTAAACATATTGCAAACAAGCTACGCGTTTTCATCATGACCCTTTTCTTAAGTATTTTCATATGGAGTTCACCGTTCCTTCCGGACTGACCAATATAAAAATTTAATATTATCACTGTTGTAAAGTTTGGCCTGGATGACATTCAAATACATCATCAAGGGCGAATTTTTAAAAAGAAATGAAATTTTGTAGTAATATTTTTAAGATCATCGAAATTCCCTGACCCAGCTTAAAATTCCCTGACTTTCCCTGACTTTTCCAGGTCAAATAAAATTCCCTGACAATTCCAGGTTTTCCCTGACTTTTCCAGAAATCGACACCATGCAGTATTGAAAACCATGAGTTATGGTACCCATATTTCCCAAAATCGTATGTTTCGGCAAATTTAATCCCGGGAGAACCTCCCTGAGGGCACCGGCCACTCCAGGATGTGGCCAATACTGTCAAAATGGCCATTTTCATCAATCCTAGAAGTTTGATACCCATATTGCCCAGGCTCGTATGGCCTTCCATCGGAACACCCCTGAGGGATCTGGCCACTCCGGGTCTTGTGGCCAGAATATTCCGGTGGCTCTCAATAACCCCGGCTGGCCTGCCTCTGCTTGGTCTGCTCCTAGCTCCAGGCCAGCTGCTTCTGGGCCAACTGCTTCTGGGCCTCCAGGCCATCTGCTTCCAGGTCCAGGTTGTAGTTTACTCCTCGGCGTCCAGCAATAGAATGATTTCCCTGGGCTGATCGAGCGGGGTTATATTGGCTCAGAATGGTGACGGATGCCCCGCCTCTTTGTGCCTGTTATCCCAAACCTCATCATTCGCTTTTTGTTGCAACTGTGTGGAAAATTCCACGCAACAGTGCCTTGATGCGTTGCAGACCCCTTCCCCAGTACCAAGCATGCAACATTTTCGTAACGCGCGACATTTTTCGTTTTTCTGGATTGACACCTCACCAGAATAGAGCCTTTAGGACAAAGTTCTTTGTCAAAAATGATCTGGCAACTCGGTATAAAGTTGTAAGTACCTAGATAAATTTCAAATTTTAAAAGTAGTTATGTTGCTGAATATTCGTAGAAAGTTGAAACTTTATAATTCAAAAGTTGGAAAGTTGTTGACACTACCAGGCATTTCTGGAACAAAATCATTGTATCAGTAAAAGTTTTTTACTTTTAATATAAGAAGAAACTTTTCATGGCAAGAATAAATAATATTTAACATTACAGTGATAATTTTCGAAAAATGTGATGGATTTTATTTTAATATTGTTATATTTAAACAGTATGATTTCGATTCTTTTTTGTATTCAACGCATCTTATGGTTGGCTAACTTCCGCGTCCAAGCTGTACCGATTCTTACGGTACGTCACGTCCGAAGACCCCAGGCTGAGCAGGTTACGGATGGACGTTTCGTTGGGCAGCAACATAGCGGCCTTCATTTTGGAGCGCGACAACGATGTAAAGAACAGGGTGATCTCGTTTCCGGCCTTCCATCAAGACAGGCTTGGAGGAGCTGGCCATTGGCTGTTGATTCGGGAAGGGAAGCCGACGTTTTCCGGGTGGGAAGTGAAGCGCCTGAACAGGTTGTTTCCGGTTATGGAAGCCCATCCGGTACGTACTTGAGGCTGATGAGGCCCTTGCACCGATGACTTCTTCGAAATTCCAGTCGTTGATCAGGTTCATCAGATCTTATTCCAAGTTCTGGAAGTAATCCAAGATAGCAAGCTTCCACGGACACGGACTCTAATTCATTCCTGTTGTAAAACAGCTGCAAGTTCTGTAGGAAGCTAGCCTTGTCCTTTTCAAAAACCAACTTTCCCCTCGTCCTGCACCGGCACCAGCCACCTTCGAAGGCGTTCCGCTGCTGCCGCTTTGGTTCACGAAGTTATCCTTGTCCGTGTTCTGGCTGCGGTCGCGTTCGATTTCGCGTCGTGGAATCAACACCGGAACTACCAAACAGTTTGTTTACATTTGGGACTTAGGAACACGGTTATACGAGAACCACAAAATGAAAGAAATTATCCAGTCGTGTTAAAAGGTAACACTTTAAAATCAGGCGGTAGTGAGATTTTTAAAAACTTCAGCAGTAAAAGTTTTAGTTTTGTAAACAAGAAAAAAAACTTTTAGTTTAGCAAATTTTAGCCACATTTTAATTCAAGAGAAAGTTACTTTTGTCATTACAGCAATATTTTTTTGGGTGTAACATAAATTGTGATATTTTTTATGTTATTAGAACATAAAGTTTAGCAATTTTTATGAAAATGGAACACTCTCAGCTTATACATAATTTTGAGACTAAAGATAAACCAACCAACAAAAATACGATTTTGTGCCGGACCATTTCCGATCTTAATGAAACTTGCAGGATCGTTACTATAACTGTAAACAACAACTTATGTAAACTCAGTTTGCTTATTTACAGTGACATTCAAATTGTAGGAACTTCCTACAATTTGAAACCTATACTTCCATTTTCAAGCAAAAAACAGTCAAAAATCAATATTTCTTAGAAAAACAGGCTGAATGCACCCTTTGATTTCATTTTTACCATTTTTATTCGAAAGAGCGGAAAATTTCCTATTTTTCTTTCATAGACACTAAGTTGGAGCGCAAGCGTTTTTGAGTGGTTTATAAATATTACTGTTTTTTAACCAAATTACTGTTAAAAATATTATGGAAAATCAAAATATTATGGCACACCAATATGGCTGAAATCTTCAGATTTTTTTACACATAAGTAGGTGGCATTTGGACCAAATTTGAGTAGTAGGATGTATAAAAAAGGTGAAAAGACAAGATTTATTAAAATTTCTAGTTTTAAATATCTTTAATATCTCAAACAAATTATTGAAATCGAATCCAATTGTTAGAATTCTCACGCTCTCGCGAGAATCTTTTCTCTCTTTCTTTCTTCCTGAAAAAAAAATAATTAATTTAAAAATGGCAAAAAAAATCCGTATACATCTTTGCCGAAGACACATTGATCAAAAAATTCTATCAAAAACTACAGATTTTCAAATATTTTCGTACCATTTTGTATGGGCAGCTTTAAAAATTATATATATTTTTTGGTCATAGAAAAGGCTCTAAAATAATTTATGCGAAATAAACAATAAGGATAAATAAAATGGGCAAAATCGGTTGATTTCGTAGAGAATTGTGATGTAAAATTTGTTTGCAATTAATAGAACATTAGTGACTTGATATTGTTTTCGCTTTTGAGCAATTCCAGCTCAAATCAGGATTTTTCCTGGTACTTTTGTACCCGACCCTCTCCGATTTTAATGAAACTTTGTAGACATGTTATCCTAGGCCTATATAAGTCATTTTTGTGTATATGGAGCCAATAGTACTCGAGAATAACATTTGAGAAGGGCGTAAGGTATTTAAATATTTTAGTATTTTGCAATTTAAAAATTAGGGGAAAGTGGGGCAAGTGTAACAAGCTAAGGAAATGCTCGTTATGACCCATTAAAAAGTTAAAAAATCTGTCGGATTTTATTATAATAATCTTATTCTAGGTCTTGACTAAGACTTTGTCAGAGCAAGTTTTAAAAAAATCCTGTTTTTTATGTAAAAAAATGATTTTAAAAATTTTGATTTTCCGTACGTTTTACTCAACTAGTGGGGCAAGACTAACAACTCGTTGGGGCAAGAGGATCAATGCATGAAAAAACATGTTAATTTGCTAACAATTGAACTGTTATCACTTAGATACATCAGATTAGAATGTATTTGAAAGGTTTCTTCCATTTTTAGACTAAAATTTACTAAAAAAATACACTGCTTAATTACATTGCTTATAACTGAAAATAGAATTTTTTTTTCAGTGTGGTAGAAACCAGGACAGTAAATTTGATTACGTAAATATAAAAACGATATAAATCAAAAAGCTGTCAAAGGCAAACTTATGGGAAATTGGACGAGCTTTCCGGTAAAAATATTTACGAGACTGAAAAACCAAGTCTATCATATAGAAAATGCCAAAAACCACCAAAAATCCCGTTTTTTCAACATTTTTATTTTTAAAACCGCTGTATCTTCCCAAGGATTGGACATAGGACAATGGTCAATACGGAGACTTTTATGTAAAATTATCTGGAGAATCGATTCCCACTACCGGTTTTTTAAAAATTTTGACGTTTAGACCACTTTTCAAAAAAACAGTTTTAGTAAATAATTTTTGTATTTTTTTAGGAGAGACATACCATCCTGCATTTTTCGTCAGTCTTTTAGTAACATTTTAGGCTATTTCCTCAAAAATTTTGAACGAAAAAAAAAATCATGACATCACCTTCAAATTTAAGTTTTAGACTTAAAAATCAAAAATCTCATAGATGTGGCGTGTATTTTTGTTTCAGTGTATTTTTTTCAGAAAGCCTGTCCAATTTCCTACAAGTTTGTCTTTGACCACTTTTTGATACGACGCAACGGCTTCGAGATACAGTAATTTTTAAATTACAGAATACAAAAATATTTAAATACCTTACGCCCTTCTCAAATGTTATTCTCGAGTACTATTTGCTCCATATGCACAAAAATGGCTTATATAGGCCTAGGATAACATGTCTACAAAGTTTCATTGAAATCGGAGAGGGTCGGGTACAAAAGTATCAGAAAAATTCCTGATTTGAGCTGGAATTGCTCTTTTAATTAAAAACCATTTTAAATTTTTTGAATCAAAAATGTGTTTTTTTCTCTAAATATTGTTCATTTTTGGCCATTTTGAAAAACATGAGCCATTACACTGCCGCAAACAAACAAACTCGCACTTTTACGTGTTTGACAGTTTGCCAAACTCGCAAACTTGTTTGCGGCAAACTCGCAAACAAGGCAAAATGTATGCAGGCTGACGTTTGTACAAACAAATCCAGGCAAACAAACATCGCAGGCAAACTGGTAAACTGTCGTAAAAAGTGCGAGTTTGTTTGCCGTAGTGTAATAGCTCCTTTACAATTTTGATAAGTTGTTTTGACATGTTTAATCGATAAACTTTTACATGTCATGTCGGTGAAAAGTTTGTCGGCATTGACACTTTTTCGCCAAACGTCAGTTTGGCATGTAACCATTAAATTTGCGCGATGAAATGTTTCCAACAAATCCACCAAAATTGTAAACTCAACGATACAACTCAGAATTTGGAGTGCTTTTTGAAGGAATAAACAAAAATAAATAAAAAAAATCAAGATTTTATGTAAAAAAAAATGCACTGGTACTAACAGGCATAACCAAACTGACGAAGAAATTTTATTTCAACCAGTTCAGAAATAGAGAAGCCAAGCCACCATCTGGTGGCGCATGTGCTCCTTCCGCTTCGGTGGTAGACCACCGACTGAAGCCAACCTTGAGAATGACTCGTGTTTATAAAGGGAAGGCTAGTTCCCCAAGTCACCACTTGGTGACGCATGTGTGCAAAGTTGAGCTAAGCTTTTTTGTCGGTACCAACTCCAGGGAGACGACTCCTACTACACTCCTATCTTTCTCCTTCCCTCTTCCGCAGTCCAAATCCGGCGACAAGTCTGCATCGGCGTCCCGCAGCAAGGAAGACTACGACGGCGACAACAGCGGCGCCGAGAGTGACGGCAACGACAACAACAACGACGGCAGCTCCGACGAGGGCAAAAAGTCCTCGGTCGAGGACGACGACGTCGAGTGGGAAAAGTAGGTCGCTCGCTCTTACAATCTTTCTAGTGGCTAATTTTGGTTATTTTATTTAGATTCCAACAAAAGATCAACAAGCGCGAAAAGCTCGAAGGCAAATCGAAGGTGTCCCACCCGGTGCACTGTCCGCTGTTCCCGGAGGTAGGTGCCAGCTCACTTGTGCGAATGATTTAAGCTTAATTTTGAACCACCCAAACAGGAAAAGTACGAGTACTGGTGGACGTACATCTGCGACCGGAAGTCGCACACGCTGCTGACGGCGCCGTACCACGTCACGAACCTGGTGCACCGCGAGGAGGTCCAGCTCAAGTTCACCGCGCCCAAGTGGCCGGGCGTGTACGTGTTCACGGTGTGTCTGCGGTCGGACTCCTACTTCGGAATGGACCAGCAGGTGGACCTGAAGCTGGACGTGAAGGAGGCGTGCGCGGTGCCGACGGCCCACCCCCAGTGGAACATCAGCGAGTCCGAGTCGGACCACGAGGATCGGGAGATCAACGAGAGTGACTTCACTACGGACTCGTCCGACGCCGAGGGGGACGATAACTAAGGGGAAAGAGATGGGTTTCTTTATGTTTGTGCGTGCGTGTTGATTGTGCGAATGGACGAGAATTTATTCTTTTTTTTTTTTTTGTTCCCGCTAGCTAACCGGAAACTTCAGTTGAAGGTTCTTGAAGCATTTTTCCTTTCTTTTTATTGGGAAACATTAGATCATTTGGAGAATCTACCTTTAAAGATTGCTAGTGGGTAACACAACACAAATAGTTTAATTATACATAATGGTTATTTAGTGTTCTCTGCAACTCATAATTTCAACAACAAAATCAGTCAAACAGTGATACAGAAAAAAAACACACAATCACCTACA
This sequence comes from Culex quinquefasciatus, assembly GCF_015732765.1. NCBI lineage: Eukaryota > Metazoa > Arthropoda > Insecta > Diptera > Culicidae > Culex > Culex quinquefasciatus. Next base: position 126,720,419 of record NC_051863.1, on the reverse strand, counting down.
CACGAAACTACGCCAACACTTTATGAAATAGATCAGCTCTTACAGAATTAACAACCAGAAGTTGTGATGTAGATGCATGTGACTGCTTGAAAATCATTTTCACTAAATGTTTATTTTTATTGCCGTTCCTGCAATATAAAGAAGCACTTTTGTGGGTAACTAAAATTCTAGGAAAATAAAAAGGACAAAAACAATTGTAACATAGAACGCAGAATACCTGCTTCGAAACTCCCTGTAACCACAAAAAGGTGTTGGGGGAGAATCTTCTCCAACAGCTGCTCTCAATCACAAACTGTCAAGAGAAGTGAACATCAAAATTCCCATATTGTCTAGCGGCTAGGATCAACGACGACTAAAAACCCCCAAACGGTCGCCCAGAAGGTGGAATCGAACCACTTCGACGCTAATCGACTACAGGTTTGAAGCCTGCACCCCGGACCACCGAGGCTCAACTGGGCAGTGACGAGATGCGGGCGCACCCGTATATATAGTGAGCGAGTGACGAAATGGTTCTAGCGATGGATGAGCGGTGTGATGAGGTGGCGACTTGCATGCAATGTTGCACACGGTAAGGTTATTTTTAGACATTTCTATTGATTGTTTTTGCGCGGGCAGGGTGGTGTCGGTGGTGATTGGTCAATTGGTTGTTTAGCGATACGGTATTGTTTTTTGCAACTTATGATCTGCTATTGCGCTAATTAAAACATTTGTAAGGTTTCGTGTTTTGCAGTATTAAATTTTTTTAAAAACAGCTTTTGCCATATAATTCATTCATCTGAGTTGTTTAAGGTGCAAAAGACGCAATTCCGAGAAATTCATAATAATAATAAAAAATATTTTATCGACTTTTCCGAGCGTTTGGTGCATACCATTCTTGTTCAGTGACATCTGGTTGCCTAGCAAAAGGCGCACTTGGAGTTGTATAGGGGAGAGCCATGTACGTTATTAAAAAGTTGAAATCATGACAAAAAACAACATTTCAGTATAGATTGTTTACAACAGTGAAATTCTCCGGAGGCGTCATCCACAAATGACGTAGCATTTTTTAAAGAATTTTGATTTTGCTAAATAGCATAATCGTGGTGATTATTGCACTCGATCGAAATATTTCGATCGTAATTTCGTAATTATATGGGTAATTTCGCCTCAACTGTAAAAAAAGTACGAAATCGAAATCTACTTTTTCTGATCAAGCTCAAATTTGGTGGAGCCATTGATTCTACCAAAACATGTAAGAATCCCGATTTTGAACCAACCCTTATTTTTGGGTGTTTTTTCGTCATTTTATCAAAAAACCTCTTTTTCAAATTGCTATATCTCGGAAACAAATAAATATAGAGCAAAACAAGACAAATATTTTTTAAGGAAATTGGACACTGAATTGAATGGCGTCATCAGATTTTCGATTGGAATCAAACTTAGATGCATTCTGCGCAATTGAAAAATTTACGCGCAATTTTCTCTATATACATGCGATTAGAATTTAAATTAAACTTCACCATCGTGTTCCGTTTGATTTTACATTTTTCGAATGTTGGGCGAATTGAAATCTCTTGAGATAATGATTGTTTAAGCTTGCAAATGCAGGATTTAGGGGCAGGGGGGCAGAATGGGCCACCCTTGGATTTGAGCTTTAGAATGGATTTAGACCAACTAAAAGGTAAGGGTCTTATAAAAGACGCCAAATAACATCACCACACCGAAAACGACGATTGAATTCGTTGTATTTTTCGAACTATAAGCAAATATGTAAATTTATTGACAAAACCACGCATATGTTGTTTATTCCGAGGTTCTCAAACGTGAAGACTTCCATCATTGTCATGATTTTACGTTCAAAGATATAAATTTTGCGTCGCTTTCAATATTTTGATAAAATTCTTTCAACAAGTTGTTTAGAATAGTGCCCTACACATGCTGATTCCTTTTGTATGGGGAAAATCGCAAAAATGTATGGGGAAAAATATCGCTTCAGGATTTTCGCAGCAGGTGGCGCAGGTCTCGCCCAAAATTGTCCAAGTATGAGATTCTTGGAGGAAATTTTATTACTTACAACTTTGTAGAAGGGTGCAAGACGATCCGAGTTGATCCTGATTTTTGGTGATTTTTGGTAATTATTTGGACAAAGTTGTAGGGAATTAAATTTCCTACAAGAATCTCACACTTGGACAATTTCGGGCGAGACCTGCGTCACCTAGCAGAACATTACTGAAACGATGTTTTTCCCCATACATAATCGTGATTTTCCCCATATAAACTTCAACGATGAAAAGCGACCCCTTAGCCTTAACCGATTTGGCTCAAAATTGGCACAGATACTTATTTTTGCATAAGGAATCGAGTCAGAGGGTATCTCTGATGTCGATTTTTTTTATTGTCACCCTAATGATTACCAACTAGGACTTCAATGACTGTGCCACAAATTTTTATAAATTTTGAAGCACAATTGATTAAGATCAAAAATTCATTCAGTGGCTTTAAGAAGGCAACAACCGGCACATGCTGATTCATTTTGGTGCTGAAATTTGTTAAATTGAATTTAATACAGAATATTTTATAGTGATGATCAATATCAATTTTCTTCGAAAATGATCAACGGCTTCACCTCAAATAAGCTTTCTCAAAAGTTAGATTATTTGAAAAAGTTTGTTTACAATGTTACCAGGAGGTACGAGGAAGGTAATCAAACAACAACGGAACCTTTAAATCATTTAGAGGCTTGGTGGTGGAAGTGTTAAATTAAAATCCACTTAGGGGCAGAATGAACCACACTTTTCCTACCTTAGGCTTCATCCATAAAGTACGTCACGCTAAAATCAGCCAAAAAGGATACAAATAATTTGTTCAAAAAAAAATATAATTAAATTAATTTCACACGTTTCAATGTGAGTGAAAGTCAAAACTTTCATCAAACATTTTTAGAAATATTTTAAAAAAATCGTTCAAGTTTGACTTAGATAGAATTCTGTAATAGTGCAAAAATACGTTTTCTTAATCAATTTGTAAGTCATAATAAACCATTTATGGACTGACCCTCAAACTTACATTGCATTTCCTTCGGGATTCGAACTCATTACAGTAAGATAACGAATCTGATTGACTACCAACTAATTGTGAAAATCGGAGGATCAAGTTTGTAAATTTTCAAAAAACTTCAAAAAAATGAAATTTAAGTGCAATCAGCTGAAATAAATTAAATATGCATTTGTTTGCCTTTGACAGCTTTTCAATTGGATGCATGGGCTTACATATATAAGCTTAATTACATTGCTCATAAATGAAAACAGAATATTTTTTTCAGTGTGGTAGAAATCTGGAAAGAAAATCATCTTACGTAAATATTAAATCGAGTCAAATTGAAAAGCTGAAAAGTCTTATGGGAAATTGGACGAACTTTCCGGTAAAAATATTTTCGAGACTGAAAAATCAAGTCTGTCATATAGAAAATGCCAAAAACCACCAAAAAAGCTATTTTTCAACATTTTTATTTTTAAAACCGCTGTATCTTCACAAGGATTGGACTTAGGACAATGGTCAATATGGAGACTTCGAGACTGAAAAATCGGTATCGGTTTTCGAAAATTTTGACGTTTAAACAACTTAAAAAAATAGTTTTAGTAAATGATGTTTGTATTTTTTTTTTAAGGTGAGTCATACCATCCTGCATTTTTCGTGAGTCTTTTTGTAAAATTTTAGGCGAAAAAAACGTGACTTCACCTTAAAATTTATCTTTTAAACATAAAAGTTGAAAATCTCATAGAAGTGGCGTGTATTTTTCTTTCAGTGTATTTTTTTCAGAAAGCCCGTCAAATTTCTTACAAGTTTGTTTTTGACCACTTTTTGGTACAATGCAACGCCTTTGAGATACAGTCATTTTTAAATTACAGAATGCAAAAATATCTAAATAACTTACGCCCTTCTCAAATGTCATTTTCGAGTGCAAATAAAATCAAATAACAATAAAATCAACAATACCGATAGAAAACCGTTTTTTCGTGGTTTTTATTATTTTGAATTGGCAGTTTTTTATACAGAAATTAAATATTTTGAATTAAAATAACGTTATTAATTTTTTTTAATTACCTTTTTTTTGTAAATTTGGCCCGCAAGCTCATTTGAGCTTCAAATTTGGCCCGGCCTCCAAAAACTTTGAGCACCCCTGATCTACCACGTGGAAACTTTTTTAGAAATTCTATACCCACCAACTCCAACAATGGTGCCAAATATCTCAGCAAATTTTTAATGTTAAAATTAAACATTTGTGAAATTTTCTGAACTCCGCTAAAACTACGTTAAAATATTCGAATCAAAATTAATTTCAAAAAAGTTCATTGACACTATTCAAAAACAATCAAGTAACTGCTCCTTTTTGTAACATCAAACTATAATGGATATCGTCAATGTTTTGCAAACCAATGGTTGCAAAACACCTGAACTGGTGTAAAATGCAGTTTAAAACACTTTGTTCATCCAAATTTTAAAACCATTGCTTGTAACTTAAATGTTTACCTTTATTATTTTTTTTTAATTTGAAAAAGACGTTTTTGTACAAACCGATTTTTTTCACCAGCTTTATTGTTCTATAACGACCCCTAAACCTTATCTGATCTTATCTAATCTAACACAAACGTAGCCAGTCATATAAGCATGCTGGAAAGTCTGTAAAGATTACGCCCCAAGCACTTTTCTTGTCAATATTAATAATTGCAGTACATCCGAGAACACCTGAAAATGCATTCAGGCATCAGTGAAAATTGTGTTTTTAGCATGGCTTTTGACTTACTTTACTAATCTTCATAATTTTCAATAGGGACTTAGGGAACCCCAAGACGGATTGAAAGAAAATGGTCAAAATCTGGCTTTTTCTCCATACAAAACTTCAAGACCTCTGTGAGGGGTTGAAAGTTTTGTTTTATTTTTAAACTATGATTTTTTACTAAACCGATGCATTCTTTCAAACCCACAATAAAAAAAAGTTAACCCTCTTCAAATCTCGATCTTTATTGATTCGTTACAACATTTTTGCATTAATTAAGGAGTGCATTTAAACCTGGCTTCCAACAGAAAATAAAAGTATTAACTTTCCTATCCAAGGTACGCGTGGCGATGAATTCTTATCCCTTTCTCTCTTCTAGACTTCAGGCAATAACTAATTCCTCCTTCGCACCAACGAGCAAATAGCACTTTTATTTGTTTCTCTTCAGAGCCGAGGAGTTTTTCTTAACCTAAAACGTGTGTTTGTGTGCTCTCTTGTTGCACAATTCAGCCAAATATTTCCTTAAGTTGTTTTGAGTCGTCTCTTTCGTGTCGCCAGCCAGAGGGTCTTAATAATGCTTGTTTTTTTAAATTTTATTTCTTGTGATTAACTTAGACGTACCCTAAAATGATGCAATTCTTAACTCTTTGAAAAGTACAAAACTAGATGGATGTAAGGACCACGTGATTAGTATACAGTTTGATAGATTTCTGAGACAAAATTATATTCAAAAGACGCGCGAAGTTTTTCTTTTTGGTTTAAATTCTTTGAGGTTAGGTTGAGTAAGGTTAGGATTTTGTCTAATGAACGATGAAGGAGGGATTGGTTCGATTCGTCGATTGTGGCACAACCAGATTTACTCCTCCTGCTCCTGTTCGGCCAGCATGGGGTCATCCGTGTCCACCAGTTTGCCGGAAACGTCGTCCTGCAAGTACAAAGCACGAACACCGTTACGATAACAAAAAAAAATCCAACATGGCGACAACAGCATGGCGGCGCACGCCGACCTTAAATCCGTTACAAAAAAAAGCAATGTTCCCTAAAAGCATGCCTTAAAACAGCCCTCTTTTGCAGCTACAATTCTACACATCGACACATCTGCTGCTGACCTCCTGTTCGGCAATTTCCACGTCCTCCTCCTCCTCCGCCTGGGCACCACCAACGGCCGTTTCTTCGGTCTCGTCTTCCCGTTTGCCCATGGCCGCGGCCGCTTCTAGAAGTTCGCGCTGTTCGGCATCTTCGCTTTCCTCGTCAGCATCGGTGGTACTAAAATTTGCCTTTGAAATTTTGAATAATTGAGTGTCAAATTGTGGCCCCAGCCGGTTTAAATTTTCTTTTCTGTTTTTTTTTGTTGTTCATGGCATAACTTAAATCACACACAATTATGTAATAGCCGGCTTGCGCGTTCTGAGATTAGTATCAAAAGCACGCGAGAAGAGGAACAAACAGTCTTCCTGTTTTTTTTTGTTTTAAGAGAAATGAAAACAACGAGAAAGCAAAGTACTTTTATCGGCAGTGGTAAGAAATTTTGTCAGTCGAAAAAAGATGAAGAAGTGAAACGAGAGTAAAGTTTGATGGCAGTGGAGTGAATTAGCGAAGAGTAAAAAATTGTGATAAGATAAGTACAACTTGGAGATAGCACCGACGACGACGAAAACAACGTTGAGTGAGGCATATTAAAGAGATCCATTGAAGAGTGGGTGAATATCAAATCCATTTGATGCAAGAGTGAGTTTAATTAAGTATAGATTGTAGGTAGAGATCAATAAAAAAATATATTCTTCATTTCTAAAACAATAATTCACGACGACATGCTGGATGTTGGTTTGGTTGGTAGTGAATTTTAAACATATTATTATTTTTAATATCTGGTCATCAAAGTGACTTTTCATCACCGTTTCAAAAATTCGCCGAAAATCATAGACACTTTTTTCTCAGAAAAATGATTGTTGGTAATATTTTGGATGTCTATTGGATTTTGAGGTTATTTTCTATAGAAACCCAAAATATGACCAAAATCGATATTGACGAATTGGCTCAATCCTGAGGGCAGATTCACATTCAGTGGGCAAAAAATAGAAAAATATAAATATTGAAATAACAAGCCATAGTGGCAACATTTGCATGGAAAAAGTGTTTTAAAATGCATTTCACAATAGTACAGTTGTTTTCAATAATTAGTTTTCAAAAAAATGTAAGATTTGACGAAAACAAAAATTTTAGCGGGGAGACAAAAACTTTAATAGTAGTTTTTGCAATTCCGTCGTGAAACTGTTTACTTTTCCTGTCATTCTTGAACGACGAAATAGCCTACTTTTCTGTACCAAAAATAACAGAATCGAATAGCAACACTTTTCAAAATAAATGCTGAAAAGTTCTACTTTTCAGCACTCAAATGGGTGCTGAAAAGTTGAACTTTTCAGCACTTGTTTCAAAAAGTAACACTTTTCAATTTTTTTTTGATTTAAACGATTTTTAGTTTTTGCTGATTGTCCACAACGTTCTTATCGGGGACGTTCAGAAAAGATGCGGAAACAAAACGGAATCAACATAACACCTTATAATGTGGCCCTCTTAAACCTTGCGGTTTCGTCAACGGACCCACAGGCGTGTATCGTGCACTGGATTGGAATATTTCGATCGTAATCGACACACGATCGAGATTTCTCAGTAGTAAGAAAAGCAAAGCAATCCATTTTAACGACCCTCGGAATTTCCAAAAAAGTGTCCACGTGGTTTGCGGATGGTCCCCAATAAGTGCCTTATTCCCCTGATGATGTTCAACTTCCAGTTTTTGCTTTTTTCTACCATTTATTTCTCATGGGAGAACTGTCGTTTCTAACTCTCGAATCCGGTGCTCCAGTTAATTTTTTTTGCAATTGTTGAATTTTTTAATATACAAAGTTTTAATGTTAAAACGAAGTGATAGAAATGACAGTTCTCCCATAAGAAATACATTGCAGAAAAAAAAAAGCAAAAACAATTTGAATAGAAGGGCTTCATTGTTGACTTTTTAAATATTGAAATGTTTTCAATGGTTGGATTTTTTTCATGATTTTGAATTATTAAATTTTCTAAGTGACCCCGTTTGTTTGACAACAGTTGGTGTCAAACCATCGGGGTTCGAGTGTATAATTATAACATTCAGCCCCGTCTACACTCAAACCCCGATGGTTTGACACCAACTGTTGTCAAACAAACGGGGTCACTTTTTAGTTTGACACCCCTTTTACACGGAGTTCACACACACTACCTAACCTTTGTTTTGATAGTGTGCGTGAGCGCCGTGTAAAAAATGACAGTTCGTCAAACGAAAAAGTGACCAACCACCGGGGGTTGAGTGTATTGTCTTTTGTCGTTCGATTCGAAAAGTTCTGTTTCCTAACGAAACATTTTCATATAAGCACTAGGGTGGTCCAAATCCGGACTTTTTTGGGGCTACCCCCTGAAATCAAAGTTTGACCCATCACTAGGCTAAATTCCAAATTTGAGCTCATTCTGACCACGGGAACCCCTCCCTCCAATCGCTTAAAGTTGGTATGGGAAAAATCGTCAAAATGAATGGAGAAAAGCAACTGTTTTACTTTTTTCCTTGTGGAAGGCGCCATAATTATCCGATTCTCACCATTTCTCAGATGTAGAACCTTCATTAAATTTAGAACAACTTTCCCGAAGACACCATATTTTTAGGTTTCTTTCCCGCGAAGTTATTAGCGCCCAAAACTGACCATTTTTGTGCGGCCAGCTGTAAGGGGCTACCTAACAACGATGTTTATTTCCAATTCGTACACGCACGTGCTCTCTTTCAGGTTCAAACTCTCTCATTCTTGCTCTCCTGCCTGCCTGTCTGTTTACCTACAACACGCCTGAGAGAGAGCACGTGCGTGTACGAATTGGAAATAAACATCGTTGTTAGGTAGCCCCTTACAGCTGGCCGCGCAAAAATGGTCAGTTTTGGGCGCTAATAACTTCGCGGGAAAGAAACCTAAAAATATGGTGTCTTCGGGAAAGTTGTTCTAAATTTAATGAAGGTTCTGAGAAATGGTGAGAATCGGATAATTATGGCGCCTTCCACAGGTAACAAAAGTTGCTATTCTCCATACATTTTGACGATTTTTCCCATACAAACTTCAAGCGATTGGAGGGAGGGGTTCCCGTGGTCAGAATGAGCTCAAATTTGGAATTTAGCTTTAGCCTAGTGATGGGTCAAACCCTGGGGTGGGGGGGGGGGGGGGGTTACGTAATAGAAAAAAGCTCCTTATGTGTTTTATTTTGTCTAGCTTTAGAAATTTTTTTCAGGAAAATTGTGTGTGAGTTTTTGCCTTCCTCACCTCACTGAGGCAAGGCTATAAAATCACTCGAAAAATGAACTTCTTAAATACGACTCCTAGATATACCTTCACGTATACCTATCGACTCAGAATCAAAATCTGAACTAGAGGTGGGCAAAACCGCTCTTTTTTAGGAGCCGCTCATTTTCGTTCGCTCATTAAAAAGAGCCGCTCTTTTGAACGGCTAGTTCGCTCTTTTTCAAAATTTGGATGAAAAGGGTTTTTTTAAAGAATCGCGTGATTTTATAAGTTATTTCACATTGGACTTTTATAAATTATTTGATAAAAAAACTTAAAACTCAAAACGAGAAGATGCCCTTGAAAACCATAGGTCTTTATGGTCTCTATGTCAAAATTTCTTCTCGGACCTAAACATTCGGGTAATTGATTTGCATCCAAACTTAAATCTAGGCTCTTTGAGCGGTTCGCTCTTTTTTTGCCCACCTCTATTCTGAACAAATGACTGTGGGGATGTGTGTAGACATGATTTTTTTTCCACACGATTATCTCAGAACTGGCTGTACCGTTTTTGCCCGGATCCGCCTTATTCTGTTCGTTTTGGGGTCCCCTTACACCCTATTAAATTTTATTCTGTTTAGTGAAGTACTTTTAAAGTTATGCAAAGAAAAAGTTTTTTTGTAGCTACAAAAAGGGTGATTTTTGCATAACCTCAAAGGCCGGCTTTTGCTTTTTGCTTTTTTGACTTTTTGACCACGCGGGGGATTGGCAGCCACATCACCTTGCATGCGTATCGCCCGGTTGCCACATCGCTTAAGCAGTGTCTGCGTCTCTTCTGGAAAAAATCTGTATTAATTATGTTGCTGCATCATTTTGTCTCGACAAAGATTTACACGAACTTTTTACTGAAATATATAACTCATGAGACTTTTCACCTTTATTTTGAAGAGTTGGTAAAAAAAGAATTGAAAATTGCTGTTCAAGAAAATCAATAATTAAAAAAAAAAACAAATCAAAAAAATTAAAAAAAAAACTCTTAAATTAATTTGTAAATACCACCTAAAATACAGCATGAATGCGAGGAAGGCACCAACCACCTTAAGGTGGATTAAGTAACGTTTTTAATCAAGTTTCGATTGGTTAGAGGATCTTTTTCTACTTTACGGGTGACGAAAAACTGGGGTAAGTTTTCAAACGGAATCAAATAATAAAAGCAGCTTCATGATAGATAAAACCGCATCGACTCCATAAACAACTTGCATTCATAATTATAAAAAAAAATGACGATCGCTCCTTCAACTTTCTTAAGATTTCTTGACTTTAACTCCAGGTTCCAAAATCCATAAAAAAATTTCTTGCAGAAAAAAAAAATTATCGAGAACCACTATTCAGCACCCAAAAAAAAAAAAAAAAAAAAAAAAAAAATGGGTTTCGGTTTTAATCATCAAGTTATAAAACCCACCGATCAACCAAACCAACAAACGGAAACGATACACCACCGAGATAGAGAGAGTATAGAACAACATCCAACAGCACTGGTCAAACCTTCTCCTCAACCGCATCTTCCGATCCCGGACCCCGTTCCAGCATCTCCTCTACCAGTCCATCCTCTTCGTCAACCACGACCTGATCGGCATCATCTTTGAGGACTTCCTTGATCGAGTTGATCTCCTCGTCGTCATCGTCACCACTTTCCGAGTCCTCACTAGCCTCTTCTATCTCGTGGTCTACAATATCTTCCTGTGGGCTAGATTCTTCAGGCGGATCTTTCGCTCCTTCCAATTTTTCTGCCTCATCTTCGTCAGTTCGCTCTGCGGAGACAACTTCTTCGCTGTCCTCATCATGGTGATCTTCCTCGATCTTTTCCACAGATTCTTCGTCTTTTTCAAGAGGTTCCTCACGTTTTTGCTGGGAACTTTCATCTTGATCTTCATCGATCTTTTCCAGAGGTTCTTCAGCTATTTCAGCAGTTTGCTCGAGTTTCTGTTGTGAGTCTTCACTGTCTGGCCCGTTCAATTCTACCTCTTCAACAGTATCTTTGGGAGGAACTTCATCAGCAATGTCCCCATCCGGATTTGGATCGCAACTGGCTTGATCCACTGCTTGACCTTCCAGCTCTGCTGGCACCGTCGGATTCTGATCGGTTTCGTCTTCCATAGCGACATCTTCCGTCCGATCTTGCTGACCAGCATCGACTGACGACGCAACCGATTGTTCAACCTTCTCTTCATCAACTGTTGCTTCCACGATTGTTTCGTCGACAGTAGTCTGATTTGTGTTTATCGTTTGTTTGTTTGCCAATTGTGAAAAGACCAATTTTGTTCGGTTTTTTTTTTGTGGTTGTTGTTGTGGTGATGGATGTGTCGAATCAATGGAATGAAAATCAAATCGAAATGATTAATACTATTCTACAAAAATGTAATAAGAGAGGGATTATTTCACAACGACAATGTAGTTTTGTTAGTGAAAATACGACATCACACGATTAAAGTAAAACTCCGCGATTAAGCGTTAGATTTTGTAGGTTTCTTTTTAAACTGCCGGCGGTGACGAACCGCCGCGGTGTGCCTTTATTTCATGACTTTTTTTATTTTCTCGACAATAAATGTAAATATTCTTAACAGCTAGCAACACTATCGTTAGATTGTTTGTGTGTGTGAGTGTGTGTATGTGTTTTTTTATTTCGTTTGCTCTGAAATGCTCGTCGATTTGATCTCTTCTGTGAACTTGTTGCTTGTTTTTTTTTGCGCTCTTGCTTATGCAACTGTTGTAACGTGTCTTTGTTTTTTTTCTTGAATTTCTTGAAATATACTTCTATTCTTCGCCAAAGATCTTTGCTTGATAAGTGTTGTTGAATTTTTGAAATTTAATTTTTGCAAGCGAATAGCATTGTCAGTTCTAACGCTAGAAACTAGTCAATAGATGGAAGGCAATAACGTAGGTTTGCGGAACTATATTTAGGTAATCGTTATAATATATTTCTGCACGTGGTTACTGATAATATATTTGTCATACAAGGAAGAAAGCGGTAAATATTGGATAAATTATGCGTAATTTCGTCCGTGCTTTTTGAGGAAGTGATCCAAACAAATGTCTACAACACTAATAATTATTGTATTTTTTTTTTTCAGAATTAACACAAATTTAATCAAAAAAAGTTATTTAAACAAAATTTTATCAATAAAATTCAAAATTATTGTACAGGAGAGTACAATCTCTTCTAATGAGTGATCTGATGAGGCCGGCAGTGAAGTTATGATAGAGTATAGTTTGTATCTAACTTGTATTATGATACAAGTTATCCCTGATCCCGGGACACTGTTCTTCAGTCATAAATACGGAAAATTGGTAATAATTTAACTGTTTTGTCCAACCGTTTTTTATGATATTGCTGATGAGAAATTGAGCTTTGAAATCTGGCAACACTTACATAAGGTTTCACAACTTAGGAAGAGTTCTATAAAGATTTCATAGACAGTTATGAAAAGCTTTCCGAGGATCAGGCAACGCTGTACTAAAAGAAATCGGCATTTTTAAGGCATTTATAGAAATTTTGCAAGGTAGAATGTTGAAAATTTGTAAATTCGAACTACACAGTAAAAAATAACGTGACTCTGGAAAGTGTAAAATTTGATGGTGTAATATTACCCCCAAGTAACATTTTTAAACCAAATAGCCCGACCAAGTTTTATTGTGGTTTTATTGTAGCATCTTGATTGCTTAATAGTTTTATTTGGACATTCACCGCAACCAACAAGCAAGAGCTAATTAATAGGTTCTAACAGGGTTTTATGCCTCGGACATAAAACCGGGTGGAAATCAAAGCCGACTGGCTTTCAATAAGGTTTTATGAAAGTTTTAAAAGAGGCTTGAAAACCAGATGGCAATGCCATGCCAAACGGGTTTATCGCATGCTTTGTTAAAACCTAGGGTGTTGTAGCTGTCATAAGCTCCTAAAAGAGCATTTATCGCGGCCAAATAGCAGTGCATAAATATGGCGCTAAACGCGTGCTCTGATTGAATATGATTGACCGCCATCTTGATTGAAAAAAAATAGAGAACTGAAAAATTTGATTTAAATTTGATGAAAACACACATTTATGCTGAATTTCTGGTATGACTAATATATCGATAGATGTTTAAAAATATTTTGAACAGTTTTTTCAAAGAATTGCAATCAAATATTTTTTAACATTCAACACTATGATTACAAAATATTGATTTTTGATGAAGCGAGTTGATTTTTTTGGCTCTATCTCCCCTACATTAATCAATAAAATTTTAACCGCAGCTGAATTTGAGCCATCAATTGCGAGAAATAAGCTTTCAAATTGTTTGGATTACCTCTAATATCTATTATTTATCATCGCCATTTTTGACAACCATCTCCATAATTTCATTTGGCAAGACGAAGACTTATTTTTGCCAAAATAAAACCTTTTTGGCATAAGACGTTTGAAGACGTATGAAATGTCATTTTTCCATAACTCCTGACTAGGTTTTATCAAGGCTTTGAGGATGTTGTTAGGATTCAGTTGTAAAGCCTTGAACGCCTATGTAGGTCTTATAAATAGGCCGTAACAACCTTTTGCGGAGGTCCTTTTGGGTTTTAAGTGGGGTTTATCAAGGTTCTGGGGAGTTTGTTACGACTAAGCGGTTTAAATGTTGGTTTTGGCTGATAGGTTTTATAGCGGTTGTGACAGCTTTGATAAAGCCTAAAATGTTACTTGGCCATGAATCGGGGCTACATTGATAGAATTTCATCTTATTTTACAAACTTTATTCAACCGTTAGGAATTGTTTAAAAATTATTTTTGCAATTCCGTCTTGAAACTTCCTACCTTTCCTGTCATTCTCGCGTGACGAAACAGCCTACTTTTATCTACTAAAAATAACAGAATCAAATAGAAACACATTTCAAAACAAATGCTGAAAAGTAATACTTTCAACATTTTTTTGATTTAAACGATTTATTGACAAAATACATGAACATTCGACTTATAATTTCACTCAATAGATGTTTTCAGAAATGCAAAAAATGTTGTATGGAACTCGTTGCAAACCTTGATTTTTTCAGCACTTTTTGTATTTATCCATAAATGTACGACACGTGCTGAAAAAATCTTCTTTTTGCAACTTGTTGCATAAACTACTACTATGAATTGTTTCAAATCATCAACTAGGGGAAATATACCCATTTTAATCACTCTAAGCCGTTCGACCAATTCTCATCAGTTTTCCGCTTTTCCGCTATTAAATCAACATTTTCAGATGTATCATCAATGGAGAGTTGCTTGCTCACTCTTATTTGAGCTATTTATTACTTTGGAACAGTCAAAAACACTTTATGAAAGCTGTAATTCATGATCAAATTGCTGATAGGCCGATAATAGAAATAGGCTGAAAAAAAGTGTAGTTCCCCTATTAATAAAATCCATATCAATTTTAGCTTATGTTGAAAAGAAGTTCCAATTTTGTACAATAATAGAATTTTTTCCTTAAAATAACAAATTTATTGATGGCAATAACGCTGCTATATTTATGAAAAAATCTTTTAAGTATTATTATGACCTACCTAACAAAGGTAAGGCTATAATCCTCCTCTAAAAATGAAATTTTCTCATGAAGCTTCACGTATACATATCGAATCAGAATCGAAAACTGAACAAATGTCTGTCTGTCTGTCTGATGTAAAAGACTACTTATTTGATATTTATTTACTTTTTTGAAGCCGGATCTCAATTATCTGTACGAAAAGTATGTCCGGATCCCCCTTCCGGTCTATCGTTGGATAGGTAATCAAAAACCTGCCAAACAAGTCTAGAAAATCAAAGATCTGGCAACTCAGTATTTTTTTAAACTAGATCAATTGGTTTCATACCCAAAACCTTGTTTTCAAAATGTTTATAATCTAGATGAAAGTTAATTCCGGATCTTTTGTGAGATCTATATATATTTGGTTAGGAGTGAGGAAGGCACCAACCACGTAGGTGTGGATTTAAATTGTCCAAAGAATCATTAAGAATACAGTCCGTTTTACGATTTGATCAAAAACATTGTTGAATACTACTTCTTTAGGTATTTTTAACACTCTACCAACACTCTCTATCAAGTTCAATCTACCCACTCCCAGATGTAGTATTACCATACATTTTTACTATGTAGATGTAAACTGAAAATTATTTTCCAAAAATTCAACTTGTATTGTTACAAAAGTTACAAATTACACTGCGAATGAAACGCTTTCATCCAAGTTTGATTATTGTAACAACATTTTAGTTATTTTTGATAGAAAAACGAGATTTTTTTGTGAAACTTTTGCTTACAAACAACAGTTTGACAAAATGTGTAATGCCAAATTTCATCACCTACTCGAACGTTGAATGCTGACTGGCCGCGTCCTGTCATGCTGACGATAACGTCAGTGAACGCACACGAAGTTGAGACGAACGAATGCCGAGCTAGACACTCAAGCAGCGGCGCCACACGAAGGTACTTGCTTTTTCTCTTTCTTGCTTGTGAGACACGGCGTGGTGACAGCAATCAGTTGAATGCAGTCATGGGGAAGGCAATCGGAATTCAGTCGAAATGGAGAGGTGGTGAGAGTCAAATGACTGTGTGAGTGACTGCGTTGCGCTCATTTGCTCGCGTGACAACAAACGAAAACAGAATGTCAAAGTCAGGTTGAGAGCTCTGTCACCATTAATTAAAAATGTCAAATGTTCGCAAGCCCTAGCCAAGAGGTTAGAAAGATACAATTTTGACCAGTTCTGTTTAACATTTCTAATGAAAATGTATTTTTTCAACATTCAGTAAAATTTATTTATTTTTTTTTGCTGACTGAAATTTGCACAAAAAAAATGCTTTTGAAAGAGCTGCAAACTTTATGATATTAGGCTAGAAAACTAGAACTTAAAACATTTGCTTTTCTTGTTTAGATACCGTTTGGATCACTTGCACTGTTTTTGATATTTTGGATTGCACTGAAATATTCGCACGGAAGAACGGACCTCTCTGGAACTTCTTGACTCTTAAATAAACCAAGTCAAGGTCTAATGTTTGTTGTGGTTGTGTGTATTATGTTTGCATCTAAAATTTAAAAAAAAGTCGAATAAGGAGGTTAATATGGTGCGCTACAACTATGACCTGGTGTTTTTTGTTTTTAAGCAATTTTATTTAAGGAAATCTTGGCGTACATTTGAATTGTTTCAAAACCATTTCTACCTTTCCTTTAGACTGGAAACGTTTTAGCAGTTAGTACATTCTCGTTTGATTTTTAAGTTAACAAATCAAAATCAGTATTACAAACTAAGCATATTAGAGCGAATAAAGATAATCGTTTTAGTATTTAGCAATAGTAATAATAGTAGTGATGTCTGTTTGTTGACTTTCTACAATGCAAATCTCACATGCTTGCATCTCTGTTAACGGATTAGTGCCAAAGTATATCCTACTAAAGTTACAACACGACTTTCTGACGACGGAGACGGGCGCGCGCGCGCTGATCTGTTCCCAAGCTGCGCGAATTTGAGAACGAGAGCGAGCGAGAGAAACTCGAACCAAGGAAAAACGAAAAACAAAACTCAACTGAAAATTGCCAGCAAGAAGAAGAAGAAGAAAGAAAAAAACACGGGGGAAAAACTCGGAACTAGGCAACAACTCAAACCTCATTCGCTCCCTCTTCAGTCTTGTTTTCTTTGTTCTCGTCATCGTCCTCCTCCGTCGCCGTCACCTGGTCACCGCCGTCTTCCGGCTCGTTCTGGCCATTTTTCTGCTGCTCATCCGCTGGGCTCACCTCGTCGCTGACGGCCGGTTTGGGTGCCTCCAGCTTCAGGAACACTTCCAGGTTGTCGATCTCGTTGGCCAGATCAAAGTCGTCGTAGTCGCCGCAGTAGTCGGCGTCGTTGAACAGCTGCGGGGGCAGCGGATGCCGCGGGGTCGGATCGCTGATCGTGCTGCCGTTGTGCTCCGAGTTCTTCTGCATAAAGTCCTTCTCGCCCTCCTGGCCCGGCTCCGTGATGTCGATGATGGTGTACGGGATGTGTTTGCTGTCGAGGATCATCGAGACCCGCTGCTGGCGCTTTTTCACCTGAAAGGAAAAACATGAGAAATTCCCATCATTAATCATTTTTTTCTGTTAAAGACAATTTGAATCAAATTTATCTGCGAGAAATGAACGACCTCAAAGTGATGAATTCGTCCCATCTTGAGCTAAAATTATTCCGCCAAAATTTACGACATTGTTCCGCGGAAAGATCCTTGTCAGTAGCTATTTATTTCCTCCCATGAGAGCCAACAACGCAACCCAGAACGACATTGAACCGTGTGTGTGTGTGTGTGTCGTGGGTGCGGTCGGTTTGACTTTGAACTTGAAAGTGCTGGGGGAATAATGTCTTTCTCGGCTTTTTTACTATTCAACGGCGACGACGACGGCTGAGTTTGTGTCTAATGTAGAAATATAGATGGACATGTGAATGAACGGAACGGTGTTTATGTTCAGAGGTGATCTCTCTGTTTGACTTTTCTGGACAGATTCTGTTAACAAAGAATTTTCTTCAATTCGAACCAATTAACAATTAGCATGGCAGATTCAAACGAACAATTTCTTAAATTGAGACTTCTGAAAGCCCTCACCAACAGGATCGGCAGATTTGAAGAAGCTAAAGAATGCCAAAGCGCTACCTGCAAAGCCAGGCAGTTTGAGCAAGGATGCTCAAAATTGGTCTGGAAACCAGTTCGCTACCCTCCCTGTGGACGTGAGCGAGAAAAAAGAAGTTGAACGACGGGAAAAGTTGCCACCCATTTTTGTGAAAACATCGTCATCGGATTCGGTGCGAAAGTGGCTGACCGGGTTTATCAAATCTGGTGCTTTACGAGCTTCCATTCGCTTGTGTGCTGATGGACTCAAAATTCTGCTACCTACCAGAAAGGATTACAACTACGTTCGGGATTTCCTGAACAACACAAAGATTGAATACTACAGCCATGACGATCCAGGTAAACGCCCCATGAAACAGGTCCTCCGAGGCCTGTACGACATGGATGTGAGAGTTTTTTGAAAGAAGAGCTCAAATCTCTGAAGTTGAACGTGATCGAAGTCTTCAAGATTACGAGACACAACAAGGATACCAAGTATCGTGATCAACTGTACCTGGTTCATCTCGAGAAAGGATCGACAACGCCGTCTGAGCTGAAGGCAGTTCGGGCAATTTTCAACATCATCGTGACTTGGGAACGTTATCGTCCAGTGCACCGTGACGTGACACAGTGTTCGAACTGTTTGCAGTTTGGACATGGTGGAAGGAACTGTTTCATCAAGAGTCATTGTGCTACCTGCGGAGGTGAGCACAAAACTCAAGCTTGCAACACAATCAACGAGAACATCGAAGCCAAATGCTTCAATTGCGGCGGCGACCATTCGACCAAGAATCGGAGCTGCCCTTTTTCCCTTTTTACCCGAATGTATTCGATTCAATTCAAAAATGTAACACAATTTCAAGCAATAATAAAAAAAATCTGGAGCAATACGAAAAAAGGGCGGATAAGCATTTTTACAGCTGAAACTATTTTGCAAATTCCGGGCCAACAGGCAACTTTTTCACCAAACTCGAAATGTTAAACAATAGCTGGCCTTCCTAGGTACCGTTTAACACTGCGCGTTTTATTAAATAGTAACCTATTGGTTCGGAATTTGCAAAATAGTGCTGGCTGTCAAAATGCTTATGCGCCCTTTACAAATGTTGCTCCAGAAATATGATCAGTTAATAATAAAACGAAAAATACAACAAAGATGAAGAGCATTCAGAATTGTAATTATTATAAGAATGTTCAACAGGGTTCAAAATTTTGGAAAATCGAAAGAGTACTTCCTTGGCTCGATTCTTAAGGCAATAAAATGTAACCTAGCCAATTTTGAGCCAAATCGGTTAAAGTTTAAGGGTCGCTTCATGATTTTGGCAACAGGTGACGCATGTATTGCCCAAAATTGCCCAAGTGTAAGATTCTTCTAGGAAATTTAATTTCCCACAACTTTGTCGAAGGGTGCAAGAAGATCCGAGTTGATCCTGATGAGTTATTAGCAATGCGATGAAAAGAAATCACTGCGTCTTTTTCAGGGGGGTAGTATTTTTTTAGAAATAACAAGAAAACTGTCATATACATATGAAAGTGTGGAACATCCCCGTTCATTTGCGGGGCGAACGAAAATCTTTGGTCGGGAAAAATCAAAGTTATCCTCATTTGAAGTTTTTGAACTTTTTTCCTATGAGGCCAAATTTCGTCTATTTCAATTTAGTATTGTTATAAGTCTACATGGGCATGATTTATGGTTCAGATCATATGATTTCTTAAGGGAAATGATGCAAGGAACATTTTTCCTGAAGCACGCAAAGTGATTGAAAATAAGGGAAAAAAGTTATAAAGGTTTTGTTGGAAATTTGGGAGATTTTCTGATAAAATTGCACACCTCTTTCCCAAAAACCGCAATGTTTTTTGATATTCAGATCATTATTTTGATTAATTCTTTTTTGAGAAATGTTTCTGGGCCCACTGAGTATTTAAATCACTACAGAAAAGTGTAATTGGTTGGGTTTATGCTCAACTATAAGTCACTTTTATGAATTTTGGATTTCAACCGAATCAACATATTTTTGTTTGTTTTTGTTATAAAATGTACCGTTTCCATTAGATTTTCACATTTGTATTAGTCTTATTAAACCTCACAAGAGATCTCGTACTTATTTTGAGGGCAGGTGATAATATTGTAAATCAAAATCAAATCAAACCATCCACATTAACGACCCCAGGTCTTTTGTGGTCTCTATTGCAAGTTTCTGCTCGAACCTAGGAGTCCGAAAGCTTGAATGGGGAGAGCACCCAAACCTCTTTTACTCCAAGGAACCTTCTACCCCAGT
>NC_051863.1:124521444-124573944 GCF_015732765.1 Culex quinquefasciatus | reverse complement strand
AAATGGCTGATTTGCCAAATTATAGCAATTAGGTTTTGCAAGCAAATTTTTAATGCCATTTTTTTCATGACTCTAGAGAATGCTTTCGCAATGATGAAAGTTATTCTCTTTCGATTCTGGTTATCCAGCTATGGAAAAGTGAATAATTTGTCAAACAGAGATAATTCTGTGCATATCCCTTCCGGCAGCAACTCTGCAAACACAACTTTGCCATTAAGGAAGAGACGGGGGCAAGTTGATGTTTAAACTTGATGCGCTTCATAAATTAAGGTATCAACAACTACTCCGAATTCTGTGTTTCTTTTTCCAGCGAAATGATGATAAAGTCCAAAGTTATGTTAGTTTTGTCCGCAAATCGCTCTACACATTGCTCAAATGAGTACTATTTGAGTTTTCTGGAAATTTTAAAATAATTGTTCTAATTTTATTATTATTATGATTTTATGATAAATTTGGATTCTGGTTATTTTTTTTTTCTTTCTGTCTTTTAAATTAAAATTTTCGTCACCATTAAGATATTTTAGAAACTAATGATTGCAAAACAACTGGATAATGCATTTTAAAACACATTTAATTAAAATGTTGAATTTTCAATTTTTATACTTTTTTTTATTTTTTTTTTTTTTTACATAAACTTCAAAAAATATTTGCAACGGCCTGAATTGGTCAGAACTCAACTTTGATTAAAAAAGTAAGAATATATAAAAATGCAAACAATTTTCTTTTGTCCATGATTCGATTAACCAAAGTCCCAAGGTTTGTACCTTCGGATAATCGAACTTCGGATAATTGAAATTTCGGATACTCAAAGCTTCGGATAATCGAGTCTGGACTGTACTTAAATAATCAATCAAACAAATATTTCTTACCCCTGGTTATTATCTGAGCTAGAAGAAGCCATGGCCATTACGTAATATTCAATGTTTGGCACTTTTGAAATGTTAGTCTTGATTAAATAAAAATGAAAATATTGTTTTCTAAAAGATCCGAATATTTCACGAATGTTTCATATTATAACATTGAAAATTAGTTACTGAGATATCAACATTAGAAAATGGTGGCTTGTTTGGTTGAGACTTAGAAAACATCAATTTTCCTGTTTTTAATCACTTGCATGGAAATATCTCAGCAACTAAGGGTCGTATCAACAAAGTTCAGAAAAGCAAATTATAGAGCATTTTCACAACCTTTCAACTTTTTTTTTCAAAGGTGGACAAACATGGGCACTAATTAAAAAAAAATTAAAAGCTTCGACTGTATTCAAAAAAGTTAACTATAAATGGCTTTGACTTGAAAACGATGCACTTTATCAAAATTTCACTAAAGTACTTTTTGATTGCAATTTGATTTTACATCTAAAAATGAAGTTGAAAATTTTTTGCGACCAATATTTCGCATTTTTGAAGAAATCAGCATCGATTAAAAAAATCATAACTCGGTAAACGTTTTTTTGCACAACCTGGAAATTCCTGAAAGGTTGGCTTTTGATGTCCTCTAAAACATATCAAAACATAAAAATTTAAAATAGTGTTTTTTTTTTTGCAAATCAAGTTCAAGTGACAAAAAGTGAAAAAAAAAGATCACCAAAAAAAATTTTATCGTGTATCATTTTTTTCAGTGTAGTCCATATCCATACCGACTTTGCCGAAGACACCAAATTGATCAAAAAATTCCTTCAAAAGTTACAGATTTTTGAATTTTCACATATCATTTTTGTATGGACAGATGCCAAATTTGTATGGAAAATTATATTGACAAACTAATGATGCAAAATGTCTTCTTTGGGCATACCGAAGGCATCAAAAATGTTTCAACCGGATTAAAAAATACAAAAATTAAAATTTTTAAAATCGACCGATTTTGTAGAGAATTGCTCATGTAGAGTTTTTTTTTAATCGAAATTCATTTTTTAGATAAGGCCGTTGCAGATATTTTTCAAAGTTTATGTCACCTTCCCCTTCAAAGTTGGCTGAAATAATCAGGATGGCAAAAACATTTTTTTTTTTCGAAAAACTTCCAAATTCTAATTAAAATTAAAGTGTAATCAACTGAAAATTAGCTAAAATAAATTTTTCAGCGTTTATAATCATATTCAGCATATTTGAACTCCTTTGAAAAAATTTTAAATTTTCATTAATTACCAAAAAAAAATCCACAAACACTCCGTTAAAAATACTGAAAGATCGTCATTAATTTTTGATTTCCTTATTTTCTTCATGAAAAGACTTATAAAACTATCCAATCATAAAGTGCCATCCAAAAGATCAAAGTAAATTAAGTAGCCTCTGCATTGACAGTAATGAATTTCCCAATTATAAATCATGAGCGGCCAATTGAAATAAGAGAGCAATAATAGCCCGGCACTATAATTTATCGCTGAAATGCATTCAACCAATTAGTGTCAACAACAGAACTATAAGTGCAAATTATATTCTGCCATGTTCACAGTTTTTATTACCAACCCCCCCACCCCTTTTACAGTAAAGTTATCATTATGAAAAGCTTGAATCAATTGCTCGCACTATTTCAAACTAGAAACACTCCCGACCCACTTCAAAACTGTATCGGAATAAATTTAATATTTATAGACCGCTTAAGTATGGGCCGTGTGGCAGTGCGGTCCTGAATAAATAATTAGCGCTGGTGGAATATTTTCCAGACACCCAGCACCATTGACTGCGCTTCCGGTGAAAGGCAATTTTCCGCGCTTTTTCCCCCTCCTTTGTGTGGTACGGAAAAAAAGTGCTATTGTGACGATACAATTAATTCGATTTGATTTGAAAACAATTTCATCGAGTCCTGTTTGCGTTGGAGCGTGCCGATTATAAAATATTTATTGAATACACATGCATTCTTCGATAGTGACAAAATGTAATGAGTGTGATTTATTTCACAACTCTTTAAACTGTTATTAAATCTTTCACTCAAATTGATTTATCAATGACTGAAAGGATAATGATGAAGTCATGTTATCTGAAGATTAATGGACTTGCAACCAATTTCCCCCCAGAAACAATGCTAACACATTAGTTTTCTGTTAACTCAAACATAACCCGGATACCCAAATGCCAAAGTTTTGACCATATTTAAACCCATATGGATTGGTCTCCGTCCTGCAACTTGTTCCTTAACTGATAAGGGCTCAGACCAGTTTGTTCTCTCTAAATAAATTAGGGACACACAGACACACACGGGCGTGCGAACAACTTTGTTTGCTTACGGATTTCGACCCTTTTCCGGAAAGTCGGCGGGAAAAGGTGGCAGGAAGTGTGAAAAACAGCAGCTTTTCCCGGGTTGTAGATATCTGTCGCCGGTCACCATCAGGCTGGCTGGCCGGATCATCAAATAGTTACTCCAACAAACGCGTTGCCTTAGTTGCGCTTAGTTTTGTACCACCCAGGAAAAGGATTAAAGCGGGAATGTGGGGGTTCACTGAGATACTTTCGAAATATATCTCTGAAATCATTTCTAGAGTTATTCTTTAGAAGGTCCAATGAACAAAAACTACTAAACATAAACTGAAAACGGTGCAATATCGATTTTAAATTCGAAATTGCCTTTAAAAAAATATTTCACAGTATTGTGTTTCTTATTTCAAACAATATTCGCTCTACAGCATTGCCTTGCCGTTCTCGATTGCGAGATTGAGCATGAGCATGAGCATGGTTGACTGCCAATGAGCTGCTATTCCGTTATTGACAGATCAGCTGAAGTTAAACAATGAATCAAAAATGATCAGTGGGAGCCAACCATCCTTTCACTGTTTAACCTCTGAAGATCCCGACTTTATTAGTCAATACTGGCGCCCTCCCAAGAAGCCTGCAGTTCAACGAAAGGGAGGAATGTTAGTCCGATAGTTGAAGTTGCAGACTCATCAAGCACATAGATTTTCGCTATATACTTGTTGATACCGCTTGAGACCGTTGAATCCACAGCATCTCCTTCAAGCATCACGTGATTTTTTTTTGGTTAGTAGGATAAGGTATTGGTTTTTCGATGCCTCCCGAGCTACGACGCTATGGGGAGGACTTTCATAACAGACCCGTTGGCGAGCCTTCCGAGCAACGATGCTATGGGAAGGTCTTTCTGGTTAACACACAAAATCACTCACACACAGTTATTTTGCTCCACTATAAACTCGACGATTCAAATTATCAGTGCGTCTTTCGATCATTATATAGAAATGGCTTTTTCACCGCAAAAAATAAAACCTTATTCGAAAAATTTAAACACAATCCACCCGACGCCGTGCCTTCCGATCAACGATATAGGAAGGGCTTTGAAAATCACAAACAATTAATTAAGTTTACAAAAGCACAAAAAAACACCAATTACTCAACGAAAATGACACAAATAATTCAGTAAGGCAAGCGCGTGGCCTCACTGCCCGCAATCGACTGAAGTAGGGAACACAATTAACACCCTGTTAATTTGGAACACAATTACTACGACAAACTCAACCGACGGCGTGCCCTCCGATCAACGATGATAAAGGAAGGACTGATCATTGCTAGCAAGAAATAGCACACATAAAAACACGTTCGATCCTGTCAAGAAAGCACGTTGCCCCACGCCCGCATGCGGCACACATAATTCACGACAAAAGGCACACAAAAAAAATCACTTTTCACTCCGAATATTTTTTTTTAAGACCACGCGCTCCCTTTACAAATTATGCACAATCACTCACCCCATACGAACAGCGGCACAAAGCACACAAAAAAATTAACCTGAATAATCACGACTTCGCGTCCTCACTTCCAGCGCACCAATCACTCTACAGCATTGCCTTGCCGTTCTCGATTGCGAGATTCCTACTCGAAACTAGGTGTCCGAAGGCTTGATAGTTGAGGCAATTGCAAACCTCTTTTTACACCTATGCTTCCATCCACCCCAGGGTTCGAACCGACAACCTTGGGATTGTGAGTCCAACTGCCTACCAGCGACTCAACTGAGGCAGCACCCAAGGAGACGACTCCTTCACTTGGATTGAGCTAACGATCTAACCCTCTAGGTTAGACCGGGGCCAACATTTACTTACCCGTCCGACGGAGGGGTGTGATCAGACGAATCTCGTCTCGAAAAATGCCCCCTGGGACCTCCCGGGATCGAACTCAGACCGACTGGGTGAAAGGAAACCACGTTTATCCCTGCACCACGGGTGCCGTTTTGTATTACAAAAACCTTTTTTTTTACTAAATCGTTATAATATTTTGCACCATATAAACTCTAGCACAAAAAATGCATTTTCAAATCATTTGATCACGGTGTGTTTCCTAGAACAAACTTAAGATAAAAAATTCGGCAAGCCTGATAACGTCATGATTCGAAATCCGGACACTTAGTAGCATATCATTTTTGTTATAGCTGACAAAAAATCATGTAATAAGTTGGAAATGAAGAAATAACAGTCAGTTTTAAGAAAATGCATGCAAAATATGTCTTTTCTAACAATTTTTCATCAGAATTTGAAAATTAAAATGACTTGTTGTGCTTCGAATCCCGGACACTGATAAAAGCTGATTCGAAATCCGGAAACTTTTGCTTCGAATTCCGGACACTCGATTTTGCTAATGAATCGCACAAATTTGGAATGAAATGTTAGTGAATGGCATTTTTTAGGTCTCAAATAAGCTGTTAACATCAAAACAATCGATATTTTATATAAAAATTTGCTTGAATTTAAGGAAATCAAAACCATAAATTTCTGCTTTGCCTTCCCGGTGCTTCGGACGCCTATGAAATATTTCACGTGAAATGTTTCGCATTTTTGTTAACTTATAATTTTATTTTATTTAACTGCTTTGGCATTAACTTCAGCGTTCAAACAAACTTGAAATGAAAGTTGGTGTTAGAATTCATCAAATAACCCATTTTTGACATTTATAATGCGAACTTATATCCAAACAGTTGATAAAACAAAATGAGGTGTCCGGGTTTCGAAGCGTCCGGGAATTCGAATCATGACGTTATTCGGCATTTTGAAAAAAGGGCTCTTTCTCGACATTTTGCGTGGTTCGGCGAAAAATTTCGTCGGGGGGTCTAGAGCAACTTATTTTTTCGAAGATTTTGTTTCGATTTTATAGGATTTTTCTTCAGAAAAGTCGATAGAAATCGAGGAGTTCATGTTCATATGCGTCAAATTTCTCATGAATGTGCCTCTAAATTACATATTTGACCTCAAATCAAAGTTTTCAACCCATATTTCCCACATTTCCTGCTTTTTTTGAAATAAACCCAACATCAAAGCTGGAAACCTCAAAACGATTGATTAAAAATCTTTTCTTTATACAATTTGTCATAAAAATACAGCAACAGATTGCCCGGATACATATTCGAGCTTAAACTATTGCTTAACTTAAAGTATTTTATTTAAAAGCTATTGATTATCCAAAAGGTTTCCAACATTTTTTTTAATCCTCTGCCATACAACACTAAAATATTATAATTTTTTCGAATCAATCACATTGTAGAGAACAGTTTTCTGAACATTTTCCAAAAAAAAAGTATCAATTTTGGTTCAATATAAGCAGAGATATACCCCATTTTGCCAAATAAAAAATTACTTTCTCCTAAATTTCTGGATTTAACTCCCTTAAAGAATATAACAAACTAAAAAAAAAACAACTTTCAAAAGTTTATTTTATCAGATTAATTTAAGCTTAAGGACTCCATTTCATGGTCAAATAAATGACCACGATTAAATTGGTCAAAATTATTCCATAGTTCTAGCTAATTTTAGTCAAGTCCCTTAGAGGGTTTATCAATATAGTAAAAAAAACAACTTTCAAAATTTCAACTTTTTAGAAAAATTTTAGCTTCAGGACCCCATTTCATGTCCAAAATAATGACCCAAACGAAATTGGTCAAAATTATCTCATAGTTCTAGCCAATATTAGCAAAGTCCCTTAGGGGGTATATCAAATTGTTTAAAAAAAATCAAATTCCAACATTTAAACTTTTTAGAATAAGATTGTTTTATGGCCACTTAAAAACTTTTCCATTTGTGCGATTTATGGCAATTTTATTTCTAAGTCAGAATACCAAACGAATAACAAATCTTGTTATTAGGAGAGTTTTTGAAATGTATAACATTTCCTCTTATTAGCGTGTTATTAAACATTTTCAGTATAATATCACTTCAATACCAAATCTTGTGTTATTTTAACA
This sequence comes from Culex quinquefasciatus, assembly GCF_015732765.1. Lineage (NCBI taxonomy): Eukaryota > Metazoa > Arthropoda > Insecta > Diptera > Culicidae > Culex > Culex quinquefasciatus. The sequence goes on along the minus strand of NC_051863.1, from coordinate 124,566,774 downwards.
GAAACTGTTAATATTTTTTCTTCTTGAAGTGGTAGTTCAGGATAAAATAATATCACTTTTTGTTATTTTAACAGGATTTGTTATTGAAGTATTATTAATTTTTGTTATTATCGTCTGCCCGGGAATAAAAAGTGGAATAGAAAATCTGCATTTTCTTCTGTTTACATCGATCTTAAACCTGAAAATAAAACAGTTTCCTGATACACTTTTATTTTTTACATGTTTGGGCTTGCTTTAAAAAAAGTTTTTTTTTGTGAAACTCCGAAAAAACATTCAATTCTTACTGACTGATGATTGCAAAACAAGAGAACTGCTGAAATATGCATTTTAAATACTTTTTTCATTTAAATATTCAAACGAATGCCTCGTAATTTCTATGTTTTTATATATTTTTAGGCAATTTGGGAAAGATAGCAAGAAGTTTCAAAAATCTAGCTGTTCGGCCAAGGGGCCGACTCAGAATTCCCTACGTTCTGTTACACGGCGTGTTTTCTAGAACAACCTTATCAGGAAAAAATAGTCATCGCCACTTTCAAATGTGTCTTATAGGAAATTTTCTCAGCTTTCCAATGCTTCTTAAAGCGAAATGTTTCATCGGGAAATTTCTGAGATATCTTTATTTTAAGTTTTTTGGTTTTAAATTCCTTTATTATTTATTGTAAACTTTATACTAACAGTTCAGAAAACTTATCAAATAATGTGTTTCATGAGTCATTTACTCATCAAAATGTTTGCACATTTTGATGAGTAAGACAAGAAACAACTTTGTGGATGGTTGCAAACCGCTAAACATTTTGAAAATTATGGTTTGTCTATGTTTTTGAATATATGGGATTTATTCAGAAATTAAAATCATAAAACAGTGTAAAATGTATTTTTTACAAGAATTATTTGATAATTACATATTTTTTGTGTACAAATATCACGTGTCTACTCTGATTCATCTTGTTCAACCGAAACTTTGGCAGGTTTGTGGTTGTTAATGGTATTATTGAATTTTAATGAATAAATTTGATATTTTCTTAAGCAAAAATTTATCAGGAACATAAATACAAATATGATTAGAAATCGAAAATGTACTACATATTACTGTAGCAAGCTTCAAAAGTCATATTTTCATGAGTATAAAATAAAGATAAAATTTTATAAAATGTTTTCTGTAGAAAATGCACTTAAAAGAAGCAATAAAACTCGAGTCTTCCAATTCAGAATTCTGAAAACACCGTCAGAAACATTTATTTTTGTTTGAACAAAAATTAAATAGTATTTTACAAAAAAAATCTTGCAGAAACTTTATTTCCAAACTATTTGAACAAAAATCAAGACACATATATTTTTTTAAGATGAGATTGAAGATGAGAGTCTTATAAACTTCTAAAATATTGCTAATTCCTTGATCATTTAACACAAAAAATTGAAACAATCATTTCATACTAATGAAAAGTATTTCTCCTAAAGCTAGCTACAGTAATTTGCAGTATAATTTCGAGTATAAAACATGTTTTGTATCCATGCAACTAGTTAGTGTTTGATTAAGGAAATATGATATGTATTCATAAAAATCTATCAATCTCAAACCTGTAGAAATTTCGGTTGTATCAGCTAATTCCAAGCTGAATCAGAGCAGATCGGTGTTATTTGTACACAACAATGATGTAATAATCTATTTGTTCTTGTAAAAATAATAGTTCAATACGGTTTTATTATTTTATTATTTGAATAAATCCCACATATTCAAAAATTCGGTTAAAACTTAATTTTCAAAATGTTTAGCGGTTTGCAACCTTCTATAAAGTTGTGTCTTGTCTTATTTTGCACATGTTGGTCAGTAAAATACACATGAAACACATCAATTGACAAGTTTCCTGGACTGTTATTTAAAAATTTCCAATAAATGATCAAGGATTTTAAAAGAAAAAACTTTAAATAGAGATATCTCATAAATTTCCCGATGAAACATTTCGCTCTTAGAAGCATTGGAAAGCTGAGAAAATTTCCTATAAGACACTTTTGAAAGTAGTGATGACTATTTTTTTTCCTTAAGGTTGCCCAGAAAACACGCCGTGGTTATTGAATAAAACTATCGATTTGCTGAGACTGCTAAGCCAACCGTCTCTGACGGTGGTCAGCGCGCGAAGAGGCAGAGTATTTCTATTGAGCAGATACAATAGAACTTAAAACTACATTGTCTTGCGGGATGTAAACAGATATGGGACGTACATAAATGACGTTTTGCACAAACACTAGCTTAACATTTGAAAACTTAAAATGCTTTTTTGAAGGCCTCGGGACCAAAGAGCCTTTGTCTGAAAATATTTTTACCAGTTTCCTCGGAAAATTTCACATGACATCAAAAAATGAAGAAATGTTTTCAATTTTCTTAGATACGATTAAAAAAAAATAAAACTGGGTTTTTCGACGCGCCACGCACAAAAATGGGAAAATGACGAAAACTGCGATTACTTGAAAATTTCAGCGATGACCTATACATGTTAGGGTACCAAAAGTTGTGTATTTCAATTACGTCAATTACAAATTTTGGTACCTTAACATATAAAGGTCATCGCTGAAATTTTCATGTAATCGCAGTTTTATCGAAAAAAGTCGATTTTTTGCCGTTTTCTTCATTTTCCCATTTTTGCGCGTGGCGCGTCGAAAACCCCAGTTTTTATAAGGTAAAAATATTTTCAGACAAAGGCTCTTTGGTCCCGAGCAAGGTTGCCACATTTGATTCTGTATTTTTGAGGGTCAAAAATCTGTATATCTGTATCAGGGGGACGAAAATCTGTATTTGGAATCTGTATTGACATTTTTAAACAATTTTTCAAAAAAAAAACAAAATATTCTTAATTATTTTTTAATGCATAAAAATGCTATACAATCTAAAATTTAATGTTTGAGCTCATCCAGCATTTGAAAAAAAAAATATTTAAAGTATTAAAATTATTTAATTTAAATCAAAAAATCGGGAAAATCTGTACATCTGTATGTTTTTCTTAAAATCTGTATTTCTTTATACATATACAGATTCTGTATGACCTCATTACCTCAAAAATCTGTAAAATACAGATAAATCTGTATCCTAGTCGCGAGACCTTCAAAACGGCATTTTAAGTTTTTATACGACCTTTACAAATGTTAAGCTAGATTTTTGAAACTTCTTACTCTTCTTCGTCTAAAATAGCTTGAATCGGATTGAATGGCGCGGAGATATGATTTTTTGAAAAAAGTGGATTTTGCGAAAAATGATGAAAATAACAATTTTTCGGACCACCCTAACACGGAGTAGGTCACCCTAATTGCCACACAAAAAAAACGAAACTAATAATTTCGGCCAAGCAACCCCCAGAAAAAATTTAAGCCCGATCGGAGTACTGCCAACATCCTGATTGCGAAAATAGTCAAACTTTGTTGTAAATCATTTGACAGTGAGTTATTTCAGGGATGAACATAAAAATATACCAATATTTACCCTAGTTTAAAAAATACTAAAATATATGTAGCATTAACCAATGGTGTTTTAGATGTGTTCCAAGCTATTTAAAATCTACAGAAGAAAAAATACATTTTCTACAGGAAATTCCATCTCAATTGTTCAGCAAACCCCACTCGGTCTTCCATGGTAACTATTTGCAAACTATGCAAATTTGAAAAACTCAAGTCCGGTCCGATCTGACTGCGGACAGTCCCATATTAGGCCAGCAGAGAAAAACTTTTTGGTCCCGTACTACGGTGGACACACGCTAATGCTGTCAGAAAAGGATTTTGCTTGTTTTACCCCCCACCCAAGTGCTAATGAGGGGTGGATGCTGCTGGTATTGGTGTGAAGGTGCGCAGAAAAGTTTTGCTCGGCTTTTTTACACCATTATTGGATTGGGGTGATAATGGGTGAAATATTGTCCCGGAACAGCAGCTTTGGGTCTCGTTTGAAGCGAGGAGCCGGTAAATGTGTTTGACAAATTTGGCCGAAAATTGGACTGTGACACACAATAGTATGGTTACATGTTTTATGTGAGGAGAATTTCCAGCCAAATTATTCAATTTTGGAAACAAGTTCGTCTGCTGGCATATTTATTCATAGTTTTTGTATGACGTTCAGTCATGGTTATGGATGGACAAGTACTTTTTCATGAACTCTAACTTTCTATTTCTTTACGTTGGTTACCATTTTTGGCATGTTTAAATTCAATAAAAATATTTTTAAATTCTCTATCATCTACATACATTTCCATTTCCTCAAAAAATTGCAATTCATCCTTGATGTTTGCTTGAGATCTCACCATCTTCCCACGCCCCAATGAACAGAAATGGCGTTGATCCGGATCGATTCTTGTAGTCCATCCTCTTAAGATTGGACATTCGTTATCAATTTGCCACAGGACAGTGAATCTCACTGGGCTTTTCCGAACAATCACCAGTTTTGAGACAAAAGGATGCTACCATACACATCATCCTCTCGGCAAATCGGGTCCAATCGGATCCGTTTTTTTTTGTTGTACCACATTTCTAGCGTGTCCAAAAAAGGTCGATTCGTTTGAAAATCGAATATCGATTCAACTTGACTGCTTCCAATATGTTAACTAAAGTTTCTCCCCCGACGTTCCCCAAACCTTGGTGCTCCTCATCCTTTGCCGGAATGTTTCGAAATCTGCCGGTAGGCATCAAAGCAAATCGGATTTTCCTTAAGGGGGCCGAAAAGTGCTTACCAGGAAGGAAAAGTGCAACCGGAGAAAGTTTTTGGTTTTTCCTGGTTCTTTCCTTTTTTTTTGGGATCGACCTTCTATTGCCTTCAGGAAGTCAATCGTGGCGAGTCAAATGCTCGAACAATTTCAATCAATCGCCTTTGTCCATACACGGAGCAGGAAGTTTGGCCTGGGAAAATTGGAAAACGCAACCTAATGGAATCAAACGGCGGCGGTTTGGACAGGGGAGAAGCCAATAAGTTTTGGGGAAGGTCCTGATTGATGGAAAACAATGGTTCGATATTTGAAACAAGGGAAATTTTTTAATTTGATTTGGGCAATGTTCAGTCAAAATGCAAACAAATTGAGGATATTCGTTTGAAAATATGGACTACTCAACTCACAAATTGACTCCTCTCAATGAACCACGCAACTGATTGCTCCAAGAATCCAGTTCAGTGCAAGAGATGTCTTTGATGTATCATCGTCTTATAAAGTGCAATTTATTCCGTCATGATTTCAATAAGTTCCTTTCATTCAGTCAGCCAACGCATGGCACTCTTCAGCTTTCCTTTTTTATTGCCTCCACTTGAGACCTGACGAGTCGAAGCTCAACTCTTTCCCGAGAATTCCACCGTGATAACATCAAGCATAAAGAAGGGGTTTGCCAGGCAGTGGCACACGAAATAAATCATCTTCAAAATTGAACTTTAACCCCTCCGAGTTCATTTTTTCCTCTCTCACTCCTCTGTGCAAGGAAGAGACAACAGCTGCTAAAGCTAAATTCATATCGCTTCCTCTTCATATTTCAGAAGATATTTCACAAGGACATAAGGAAAATCTGGAATGTTGCTTTTTAACTACAAAAACTGAATCAAAAGCGAAGGAGACCAGAAAAAAGGGGATCAAAAACACAATAATACCCCGGTACAAAGTTGGAGATAGTAGCTCCACACTCTGCCATGATAGATGTTTTTTTTTTTATGGGAAACGGTCAGACCATTCTTCCGGAAGAATTTCAGCTTCCCCAGCTGGAGGCTGACCCACTTGACATTTGGCAGAAGGATACCTTCGGCACCTTTTTCACAAGTGCTGCTAGAGGGAAAGAAAATAAAATAATGCCAAACACGATTCAACCGGATTGTCGGTACAAATTGTTTTTGGACGTTCTTTATTTGGGTGTAATATCAAGTTATGAGTATGACAATAAATAAACTTATTGCGTAAAGCATCAAAAGTAACCCACTGATTTAAAAACTTATAATATTCAATGTTTTGTTTTCTTCCTTAAATGTTGACAAGGAATTTGATTTTGGATTATATTTCTGGAGGTTTTTTCATAAAAAAAAAATGTCCGATAAACCAAATATCCTGCTTTTGCTTTTTGGGGTCATGGGTATAAAAAACACCCAAAAAGCAAGAACTGAAAATTTGGTTTAGCGGGTTTTAGTTTATGGGACCTTTCAAATAAAAAAATCCAGATTTCAAAATTGAATTTAAATATGTTCAACTTTTTACCAGTGCTGAGGGCTATTAAGAACTTTTAAGTAAAGGTGGTTTTTGGTGATGATTAGGCTTAGTGATTTTTCACGCTCAAAAATTTCAAATTTCACGGGGACCTCAATTTCAAAACATCAAATTTCACGCAAATTTCGCGGAACGTGAAAAATGTTAAAATAACTCTGAAAATCTTATGTTGAAATCACAGAAACTTCTTTTAATGCTTCATTATATATTATTTAAATACACTAAAAACAATTTGAATAAATTTGAACCTGACACAAAAACAAATCTCCTAATTTTCCAAAAAGATTCCACCTGGTTTATAGATGGGCTCTATATTTATTTTTAAACAAGTTGTATGGCATGCGTATTCTTATTTATTGAACTGTTTTTATTAACATTTCACTGAAAAGTTTTCGCGAATTTGCTTCATTTTTCTGAATTTCATATCAAAGCAAGATTCAACAATATTGTCCAGCCAAAATAAGTTCAATCATTTGAATTTTTTGCGACATTTAGCATATTAAAAATAATATTATTTTTTTTATTCAAAATGAAATTTTTAGCACTTGTTTTTATTTTTCATGCTTAAGTTATAGAAATAATTGTTCCAAAATGGATTATGATGCAACACACAGCTGAAAGGAACTCCAAAACTCTGTTATGAATTGCAAAAGAACTGATTGCATCTTGATTATTCACCAATAAATCCAAGTTGAATTGAAAAAAAAATCAGAATGAAAAAAAAAACAAAAAAATAGTATATTTCCAACCAAATAATCAAATATCAAAATTAAACAGGACTCAGAAAAAAAAGAAAAGTTTTTAAAAGTTGACTTCAAAGAAAAAAAATGCCCTTTATTTTAATTTGAATAAAACAAAGCTTGATTCTTTTAATTTCTTATGAAACTATACCTTTCAAATAAAATAGCAGTAACATTTTTATTTTAGCGAATGAAAATATTACTAAACTAACCTAAAGTAACCATCTCAACGCCCTTTCTCAATCTGATACAAAGTGTCATACAAACAGGCTATCGTTTCCAATAAATTACAAATTACTAGCTTTAGTTAGTTTATAAAAAAAAAAATAAAATTTGAACAATTCTTCAAATGGTTCATATCAAGCATTTCAATTGTAAACTAATAAAATTTACTTAAATAGTCTGTATGGGTAAAATATTTATTATGTTGTTATTTTGAAAAAAAAAAATATTTGAGAAAATTGATAAACTTCACGTTACGCCGTCTTCTAAATCGTCAAAAATCACTAACCCTATGTTAGTAATTTAACCAGGGTATTCACTCGCTTTCTACAGTATTTTATAAGATTATTTTTATTCTTATTTGAGTTTGATAAATCATTTTGAGAAAAATAGTTACAGTTTCACACAAACATAAAATTTCACGGGATTTCACGGAAAAAGCCAAATTTCACGGATTTCACGCTGTCCGCGAAATCGTGAAATTTCACTAACCCCTGGTGATGATTCTTGCCGAAGTTTTTTTTACGAAATTTTAAAATAAACAAAATGATTAGGCAATGCAGTTAATAAGTTAATTAAACATGTTTTGTGAACTATGAATAAATTTGGTTTGAAACGTTTATTTAGGCTTTTTAAATGCGGACAACATAATCATTCGATCACGTACTGCTACCTGTACTGATTTCATTATTAAATATAATGAAGATAGTTTTCAGAATCATTCAAAATGAGCAATTTTTTAAAAATTATTATTATATAACTTTCTTGAATTTATTTTTAATTGTTTTGATCAACACTTTTTTTCGTCTAATTTTATTGAGTTTTGTTATGTTCAATAACGTCAAATTTGAATTCTTTAACAACTGAGCACATTTGAAAAGAAAAATCTTAGGTTTTTCGTTGACTTGATGTTTTGAGAAAATTATTTATTGTATTTAAATTAGAGCTGGGCAAACCAATTTTTCAGGAGTAGCTCATTTTCGCTCGCTCGTTGAAATGAGCGCCTTTTTTCATCAGATTTTTCGCTCTTTTTGACATTTTCAGTGAAAAATTTTGCTTTGCCTTGTTATGCCAAAGTACTGAACTATCACACCTTGTCGCAATTTCGACATAGTTGGCATTAATTTTCAAGCATTGATATATTTGGATAATTCTCCGACAACTATCATATCAGTTGGCCTGACCCCTCTTCGATTTGCTTAAACATTTTTAAAAACTCTGCCGATTTCCGTTACTCAACTGTAAAGAATTTTGGAAATGTAATTTTAAGGGAAATTTAATGTACTGTCCCGAGCAGGGGTAAATAACACGGGAATACCAAATTTTGGTATTACTTGGGCAAATAACAGGGACCAAAAGGTGCCCTTGGTTGCCCAGTAATAGATGGTAAAATACCATCAAATCATACCAAAGTCTAGTATGTGGAAGGACACAACAATACCAAACCATGTTATTCCAATACCAAGTTGAGGTCTTCTGGATTTTTGAACATTGCTTGAATACCAACACTTGGTATTGCCATGGTTTTATTTTTAGGTATTTCCGCGCCCTTGGAAAATCAGATTTTGGTATTCCTGTGGTCTTCCACATACATGATTTTGGTTTGATTTCATGGTAATTTACCATCTATTACTGGACAACCAAGAGCACATTTTGGTCACTGGTATTTGCACAAGTAATACCAAAATTTGGTATTTTCATACCATTTTTAATGCAGCAGTTGCAGTTAGTGAAAAAACGGAAATGAACCATATGCAACAGCCAAATCTACTCACCTGATGATTCCATGTTGTTCTTAGTGATATTTTTCACCACATCGAATGCATTTGTCATTGATGAACGGCCTGTGCTTGAAATTCTGGAAGATTCTGAAAAATACCAAGATTGAAAAATAAGTATTATTAAAATGAAACTGGATTGAAATTCATCCAAAATTCTATAATCTGTCGATTTACTCGTTTTTCAAAGTATTTAGCTATCCCAACTTAGAGAAATTTCAACGTTTTAAAAAAAATTGTGGGTATATAAAAAAAACTTTAAAATCAGCTTTAACATTCTTGGGTTTCATGTCATTTTAGTACAAAATTAATTATCTCGTCAAAATTTATTACAAAAATCCCATAGTTTCAAAAGAATTTGATGAAACCTTTCAATACCAAAATGTGCCATCCTGACTTAGAAAAATTTTCACAATTTCAAGTCATTTCTTTAGGGGTTTCAAATTTCCGGTTTTCAATGAAAGCATTCGCTTTGAGACATCATTTTAGCGCAAAATTAATTATTTTGTCAAAATTGGTCAAAATTTTCCCATAGTTTCAGAGGAATTTGATAAAACACTGTAATACCAAAAGAATACCAAAATGTGGTGTCCAACCATTGACAAATTTGGCAATTCTGCAAAATCAAAACAATACCATAAATTGGTATGATAGCACATTTTGCTTTTGCATAGTCCTCAAGACAGCATGAGCATGAGCATGAGAGATCACCCATGGTTGCCCCTCCGTTGCTGAACAGAACCGTAATATCCTTCCAGCACTACTGATTATATGCTTCGACGATCTAGTGGTGTTTCCCTTATCAACAGCATATATGAATGCGCTGAAAAGATAAAATACCATGATTGCTAAAGCTAGATCAGTTGCGAATAGGTAACAGTCATTGGCCACCAACGGCGCCCGCCATGTCAGTTTGTAGATCTCGATTTTAAGGGACGGGAATGTTAGTTAGCGCAGGTTGCTACTAGGGCAGCTGATTTACTCTGTGCTTACATACATAATTTGTTAGAAGGATAGGGTGTTTGGTCAGGATTCATCATAGAAGATGATGATGCGACCTAAAATCATAGTGTTTGTTGAAAAGTATTATGATTTATTCTCAAGGCAAGCAATCGGATGCTGCGGATGAGACATTTCCCGTTTATCGGCTGTTAACTTTTAATTGAAATGGTTTAATCTTAGACAGCCGGCTGTGGAAAGATAGAACCAAAATTATTTGTAATTAAATGATGATGGATTTAACAGTCTGACTTTTAATTGAGATGTTTTTACGAGTTTTACATGATTCATGTTTAGTGGGGTACTGATTAACGAAGCGAACGACGAGTTACGATGTTTATCGAGCTGAAATGGTATGATAAGGTTTTGTTGTTATTGCACACCGACGACGAACGCGAAAAAACCCTGCGACCCGACCGAAAGGCATCGCAAATCAGACTGGCTCAATTGTCATCGATGACAACCAGAGCCAGCCGCACCTTTACACACATACACGCACGCGAAAAAAAAAACGAAAAACACACCGACGACGAACGCGAAAAAAACACGAACCGACGGAAAGGCATCGCAAATCAAACTGAGGAAATGGAGAGAAAGAAAATAACATAAAAAATAAAACCTAATCACATAAAACAAATCACCTCATGCACACAAAGAGCGACACAAAAGAGACGAAAATTATCACGTAAAAACAGGACTGCGCGTCCACCGAAGCACCGCACTTTTTCTTTGCTTTTGCATAGTCCTCAAGACAAATTTTTAAGGGTCCAAGAATACCAAAATTTAGTATTGATACCAGAGAAAGGTATTATTACGCATTTCCCTTGTTATTTATCCATGCTCGGGGATAGAATCTACATTGACCTAGAAGGGTCATTTTTTTCATTTAGAACAAAATTTTTTATTTCAAATTTTTTTGTGTTTTTTAACTGTGCAGGGTTATTTTTTAAGAGTGTAACAATGGCTACAAAATTGTAGAGCAAACAATTACGAAAATTTTGATTTATAAACACAAGGCCCAAGTAACATTTTCAAACTAATTAGCCACCACTTAGTTTTATAAAAGTTTTATGGTAGCATCTTGATTGCTTAGTAGTTTTATTTGGGCATTCACCGCAACCAATAAGCAAGAGCTAATTAATAGGTTCTAACAGAGTTTAATGCCTCGGACATAAAACCTTGTGACAATAAAAGATATTTTTTTGTCAATGAAGTTTTATGACAGTCTTGAAAACCCAATGGTAATGTCATGCCAAACGGTTTTGTCGCATGCTTCATTTAAACCAATGTTGTTTTAGCTGTCAAGTGCCATTAGACATGCAAAAAGCTTACTTTAAAACTTGCTTGTAACCATCCGAAAAGCTCGCAAAATTTCACGAATGTTTCATAATTTGACATTGAAAATCGTAGCATTAGTTGCTGAAATATCGACATAAGAAAATGGTGGGTTGATTGAGTGAGACTTAGAAAACGTCAATTTTACTGTTTTCAAATCTTTGTATGGCAATATCTCAGCAACTAAGGGTCGTATCAACAAAGTTCAAAAATGCAAAATATGGATAATTTTCTCAGCTTTTCAAAAGTATTGTTTTCAAAAGTGGACAAAAAATAAAAAAATAAAAATAATGGTAATAACTTAAAAACGGTACACTTTATCAAAATTTCACTAGATTACTTTTTGATGGCAAATTCAATTTGAAGTTGAAAAATTTTTGCATCCAATATTTCGATTTTTTTCAAAAAAAAAAAATAGAGAAGATTCAATAATTCATAACTTGGTCAAATATTTTTTGCCCATTCAGTTTTTCAGTTGGCATTTGATGTCCCCTAAAACATATCAGAAAATAAAAGAAAATAAAAATAGTGTTTTTTTGCAAATCAAGTTCAAGTGACAAAAAGTGATTTCATTTTTTTTTAGTGTAGTCCTTATCCGTACCTACAACTTTGCCGAAGACACCAAATCGATTTAAAAAAAAGCCTTCAAAAAATACAGATTTTTGAATTTTCATTTATCATTTTTGTATGGAAATTTGCCAAATTTGTGTGGAAAATTATATGGGTAAACTTATAATGCAAATTTTTTAGCCGAATTAAAAATACAAAAAAAAAAACGAATGACCGAAACCTTAAAGATTTGCTTACTAGCTGATGATAAGGTAAATCATTAAGGTTTAAGGCACAACCTAAAAAACACATGTTTGATCTTATGTACATTCGAAATTTTTACCTTTCAACCTTCACTACATTCGACTCTGTTTACATTTAACCTTGTGCATTGAAACATTTCTTTATACATTCATTCAAATTCGTTCACGTTTTTCAATGCTAAAAAATATCTTCAGCCAAAACAAATTTCCAACCATCTTACTTATTGTTGTTTTTTATGCATCCTCAAGAAGAAAATCGAAAAGCTACAACCCAATTTGTGGCAGCATCTCGCTAGATTCCCACCACAAAAGCTTTTGAGCGTTGAAAGAATCTCAAGCCCTCTTCAGGAAGCTTGCCCAATTTTGGCGCTCAAATTTTGACCGAAGCTGTGCTGCCCTACCTTTTGAACAGGGATAATGATGTAATTTGAAATGCTTCCTTTTTCGTCCCGGTGGGACTGCGATAATCTTCCGAGGATGCGCGCGTGGTCGATTTTCGAGGAGAAATTGCCTTTTTTCCGGCACTAAACCCGTGAAGAAGTTAAAAACCAGCAAAGGTTAGTATGGGGAGTCTCCGATGGGCTACCTGTTGTAACTGTTATCGTCTTTTGACGGGCCAAAAAAGAAGGAAACCTCTTTAATGCGGTGGTACAAATTGGCAACGTGTTGGCGGGGGAAATTGAAATGGCTCAAAAATTTATTGAAAATTTCTGCTATAAAAATGAGTCACATTCCGCTATAAAATTACGTCTTTCAATGCTTATCTCTTATGCTCACTTTGAATTAAAAAAAAAATAAACAATGTCAAATTCTCACCGTTCAACTGTACAGCAAGAGCGATGAAAGAATTGTGCGTTTATTTCTCTAGATCCCTCACGGTACCTGGGAAGCATTTTCTTGGGTTTCCAGATTGATGAGATTCCGGCCGTCGCGGTCAGACTATAACGCATGAAGAGGCCTATCCGGGAATCCGAATCGCAAACGAACAACTCAATTATCCTGGCTTTTATTGCACGCAGCTAACGGGATGATTTCCCCTCCAAAAAGGCGATGGTTCTATCTGACGCGGCGTGGGTCAAAGACCTTTTTTCTCCAGCCCAACCACACGTGGTCTATGTAACAAACAGTGGAAAATTTAAAACCAATTTGTCCGGAGCGACCGAAAAAGGTCGAATTAATTGCGGTTCTCGGGAGGCAGGTCAACTCAATTAGGAACCGAACTCGTTGGAATTGGGGAATCAATTCCGCGTGATCAGTGCAGTTCAGGGTATCAAGGTAGGAATTCTAAAAACGGATTTTGTTTTCGAGCTAATTGATATTGATGCCATCAGTCAATTAAGCTCAATTCAGTTTTAACAAGTTGGTATAGAAAGATAATATTAAATGTTTACATCGTCATGAAATTTATTCAAATTATTCTATTGAACGGTTTTATCCTCCATAATTTTGCATTTTTTTGATTTTTTTTATACTAAGTCAAAGTTGGTAGTAATGACTCGTTATGCATAATAAGTTTCTTTTTTCAGTTTTGAAATAGTAGTAAGGCCGTTGGAAATATTTTTCAAAGTTTTTGTCCTGAAATTTTGATAAGTAGTTCAAAAGTTATGTATAAAAATGTGTTTTCACATATTATCGGATCTCACCAAAATGTATATAAACTATGTCTGGGTCCATCATCCAACCCATCGCTGCTTAGGTTATCAGAAGACCTTTCCAACGAAATCAAAACATTGAAGATCTGGCAACCCTGTCTCGAGATATGGCCACTTAAGTGACATTTATGTACTTTTTGAAGCCGGATCTGACTTAGATGTATGTAAACTATGTCCGGATCCACCATCCAATCCATCGTTGGTTATCAAAAAACCTTTCCAATGAGTTCAAAATATTGAAGATTTGGGAACCCTGTCTCGAGATATAGTCACTTAAGAGAAATTAATGTACTTTTTTATTCTGGATTTAAAAAATGAAGAAATTTTTGTACAATTCCATCATATCAGCCATTGTTGGTAATAAGTGAGGAAGGCTCCAACCTCATAGTTGGAATAAGTTAGTTTTTTTATTTTTTAATCCGGCTGAAACCTTTCTGGTGTCTTTGGCATGCCCAAAGTAGCCATTTTGCAAATTAGTTTGTCCATTTAATTTTCATACAAATTTGGCAGCTGTCCATACAAAAATATATGAAAATTCAGAAATCTGTATATTTATAAAGAATTTTTGATCGATTTTGTGTCTACAACGGTATGGATAAGGACTACACTGAAAAAAATTATGCACGTTAAAAATATTTGTTGATTTTTAATTTCACTTTTTGTCACTAAACTTGATTTGCAAAAAAAAACACTATTTCTAATTATTATTTATTGTTTGATATGCTCCCAAAGGACATCAAATGCCAACTTTTCAGAAATTTCCAGGTTGTGCATAAAATCATTGACCGAGTTATGATTTTTTGAATCAATACTGATTGTTTTCATAAAATCGAAATATTGATCGCATAAATTTTTCAACTTAAATTTTTGATGTAGAGTCGAATTTGAATTCGAAAAGAACTTTAGTGAAATTTTGATAATGTGCACCGTTCACTTTTTAAAATAAGTGCACATGTTTGCGCACTTTTGAAAAAAATATTTTTGAAAGGCTGAGAAAATGTTCTCCCCACCCACCATTTTCTAACGTCGATATCTCGGCAACTAATGGTCCGATTTATAATGTTAAAATATGAAGCATTCGTGAAGTTATCCGATCTTTTTGAAACCAATATTTTCAAAATTTTCAAATCAAGACTAACGTTTCAAAAGGGCGTAATTATTGAATGTTCAAAATTTCACTTCAGTACTTTTTTATTGCAAATTTGATTTTAGATCGAAAAATTTGGTAGAATAATTTTTGCGACCAACATTTCGATTAAAAAAAAAATCTCTGTTGATTCAAAAAATCATAAATCGGTCAAAGATTTTTTGCCCATTCTGGAAATTTCTGAAAAGTTGGCATCCTCTAAAACATATCAGAAAATATAAAAAAATATAAATATTGTTTTTTTTTGCAAAACAAAATTTAGTGACAAAAAGTGAAATTAAAAATCACCAAATTTTTTAACCTTGAATCTTTTTTTTTCAGTGTAGTCCATATCCATGCCTACAACTTTGCCGAAGACACCTAATCGATCAAAAACATTCCTTCAAAAGATAAAGAGTTTTGAATTATCACATATCATTTTTGTATGGACACCTAACAAATTTGTATGGAAAATTATATGAACGAACTTATGATTCAAAATGGCTTCTTTGGGCATGCCGAAAGCAATATAAAAGTTTCAGCCGGATTAAAAAATACAAAAATGAAAAAGGAAAAAAGGTAGGCAGTTCCGTAGAGAACTGCTTAGGTAACTTTTTTGAAAATAGTCGCAGTTTTTCATTTTTCTTAATTAGTGTTCATGTTTGCCTACTTTTGTATTTAAAAAACTGATAAAATTATCTATATTATGCTTTTTTGAACTTTGAACCCATATTTGCTGAGATTTTTCAATGCAAATAATTAAAATAATTTTCTAATGTTGATATCTCAGCAACCATATAATAAGAAACACTCGTGAGATTTTCCGAAAATAATATTTTCATATTTTTTTCATTTTTCAGGACTAAAATTTCAGAAGGATGTAATATTGAATGTTTGGCCTTTTTGAAATGTTTGTCTTGATTTAAAAAAAAAATGTTTTCGGAATTATCGGAAAATTTCTCAAATGTTTCATATTTTAACATTGAAAATTACTATTATCACATCATTACTAATAGTTTTTACTGCGATTTAGGTTCTTTTAATACCGTCATCAGGGGTGATATTGAGTCTGGGTGGTAAAATTGGGTCATACAAAAATGCTGAAATTTGTATGACCCAATGTCACCCCTGATGACGGTAGTATAAAGTTTTCTGACACACTGTGAAATAAACAGAGACTTTTAGAGTGAATCAAATAGCCAACTTTATGCATGGTTTTATTTTCACCTTGTTCAACTTCCATCGTCCGCACAAAGACAATTGACTTCGAAGCCATCAAAGCCAACATCACCAGCGAGGTAAGTGCGGAGTGCATTTTCATGTTGTCCATAACGCCTTGGTACACGGCACTTTCATGTCCCCTCTTAAGGTGAGGACGACCACTTGTAATGCAGATGCATCCCAGATTCAATTTCGCAGCTTGAAAAATGCAAACTCTGCTTGTTCTTCTTCTATTTCTAGCTTTCTACTAGACGACATGAAAGCTCTTGCTTTCCCCACACACACACACACACACACACACACACTTTTTTGTTATGGCAAATCAATACACAGTTCCACCCACAGTTCATGGAGCAATCTGGACGCGGAAAAAAATGGGAAAATTCTCAGTGTTATTGCTTTTTCTTCTGAATGGACGTGATATTATGTGCCGAAGTGGTTCTTCTTCGTGGGAAAGAGAGAAAAAAAAAATCTTGACTTTGTTCTGGTGCTTCCAACCCCAACCCCAAGAAGTAAAGCTTTTAAATGTGACCCATTATTGGCTATTGGATTTTTAGCTGCTCTTGCTTCAAGGATCACCGCGGGTAAAACGGGGGAGAAATTCAATTTTTCGTTCATCGAAGAGTAAAATTTAACGATTATTTTTATTCTCTGGCCTGGATGATCTTGGGCGGGGAAGAAGCTTCTGAATGTTGGAATTCTCCAAGGTGGTCGCGGGCAATAATTGGGCACGTTTGGACGATATGTCGATTTCGTGTGGGAGTCCTTAATTTAGTCCTTCGCTCTGTGGGACTGACTATTTGACATCGTGGGGTTTTTCAATGGGTTGAGTTGATGATTGGGTTAGAATTCAAAGAAAACCATCACAATTGTGTTAGCTGTAGAACAATTTCAGCAAATCTTTAAACAACCTTCCTAATAATTCAAGTTCAATTCATCACCCACTCACGCGGTTTTCCACGAAACCCTTCATCGCGGCTACAGGTTTACATCTCTCGCGTTAATTAGGCTGAAACCTAGATGGATTTCGACCCACGCCATGATGCCGGCCTGTCCGATTGATCCTTGACATTCCGGCCGCTAATGTCAGGCCCACTTTTGCTTTCAACTCCGGACGATATCGATCAAACTTGGCAGACTTTTCCAGAGAGTTTTGAGGGCTCCTGTGGGAGGTGCCTTAGTTAAACAGATTTCGCACAAAATGATGCGGGGCCAGCTCCGCTCTAATAGGGCTCATTAAAAGTTGGCCACTTTCAAGTTTGCGTGGGATCATCGTTGGGTTTTGAAGTGGGGCTGTGAAGTGACTGTTTGAACGATGGAAGAAAACTTTGGGTGGATTCAAAATGGAAAAAATAAGGGTTTTTTTATATTTGTATTGTTTTTTTTCTGATGTCGGGTTTTATGATTTCTTTTTTTACTTTTATTTTAGTCTGGTTCAAATTTTATTTAAAGTGTGTGTCCAAAAGGGGGCTAGTTTTTCATAAAACTTAAAAATTTCAATGAAATCAATTTAAAATGCATTCTATTGCGTTCAGAATCATTTCCAGAATGTTTTGGTTGTTTTCAAAATCTTTTGAATTAACGATGTTTATTAGCGCCAAAAACTATTTTTCCATGCAAATGCTGAAACTATGACTTGTTTTTTTATTGCTTATATTTTTTTTGCCCCTCCCCCCTCGACCCCGGCCAGAGCTGAGGGACAAAAGTTTTAAACATATTTACATCAGCCCTATTATACAAAAAAAGTTATTCAATCAATTGCCTTTAAAAACCATGATCGGATAGAAATCAGGAATTAAGTTGTAAATCATAAACATCTGCAAAGAATAAAAATTTCGAAAAATGATTTTTTTGCAATTTCGTCGTGAAACTACTTACTTTTCCTGTCATTCTCGATCGACGAAAAAGCCTTCTTTTCTGTACCAGAAATAAGACAATCGAATACCGTAATACTTTTCAGCACTTGTTTTGAAAAGTAATATTTTTCAAAAAAAAAAATGATCCATACGGTTAATTGACAAAATACATGAATATAATTCCATTCAAAGGGTGTTTTTCAGAATTGCAAAAAAAAATGTTGAATGGAACTCGTTGTATAACTTAATTTTTCAGCACTCGTCGTATTTATTCAACTCGGTGAACCTCGTTGGATAAATACAGGGCTGTGAAGTCAGAGTCGGAGTCGGAGCCGAAGTCGAACATTTCTGATAAACCCGGAGTCGGAGTTATCCAATATTTAACACAATAAATGAATACAAAGAGACGAGTTGTTCCTTTTAATTCCGCTATATATTTTAATATCTTGACAGATACGTATTTCGTCTACTACTTGCAGACTTCATCAGTGTTCTGTTCTCGAGTCGAGAACAGAACACTGATGAAGTCTGCAAGTAGTAGACGAAATACGTATCTGTCAAGATATTAAAATATATAGCGGAATTAAAAGGAACAACTCGTCTCTTTGTATTCACAGTAATGCATTCTGCTAAAACGCTCAACCAAACCACAACAATAAATGAATTTATTTATTGTTCAGTATTTGTTATAATGCAGGTTATGGGTCCTAAAATTAAACTTAAATTGGATATATTATGGTTAACAAAGAAAAAGCTTATTTTTCTGAGTACAATGACCCTTTGTACGACCGCAAAAGATTTAAAATTTAATTTAAAAATCAATTTAAAAAAAATAAACAACTCGATCCTTTTTGACAAAAAAGTTCCTACTTGACAGCTTGTTCCAAGGGGACCATAGTAGATCCATCGAAAAAATGCTGTCTTTTCATTTTTTTTTTTTTTTTGCATTAAAATGAAAAAAGTGAGCACAAATGTTTTTTAATCGTGTTTTCTACCCTTGTTCATAAAAAAATTACACAGGACTTAAGGACCCTATTCCCAAAACTTTGTTTGCTTTTTTATGTATTTTATCAATTCAAATTTGACCAAATTTTATCAAAATCTTTCAAAAAAAGTACACACGCAGTCATCATTTTGCTGGATAGCTAATGTCTTGGAGGTTTCAAGTAAATCATTTTTTTTTTTTCGAAGAAAAAAAGTTATGAGGTACATTAAAAAATTTCACAAAGAAATAATATTCACTTTTTTTTAATCAGAAAATAAAGGTTCACTATCAGCACTTAACAAAAATGATAACGTTTTCAAAATATTTGTAAAATTGACAGTATAACATCAAAAAGTTATTATCTATTATATCAATCTATTACTTGGAACTCAACATTCTCATTTTGCATTCAAATAAAAAACGTTACTTAATCCGTCCTTAGGTGGTTGGCGCCTTCCTCACATTTAAATGCAAAAAAGTGGAAAGGTCTTTTCTAAAAATGTATTGCATGACGGGTTTTCTTACAAAAACCAGATTGTAAATCTTCCGGACTTTTGTTAAAATCGTTTTTTAGCATAACTTTTGAACTACTTAACTAAACTGTAACATTTTTTATAGCGACTTATGGGACCCCAAGACGGATCGAATGACGCCAAAACGGACAAAATCGGTTCAGCCAATGTCGAGATAATCGAGTGACAATTTTTTGATCAACATCCCACCACACACACAGACATTTGCTCAGAATTTGATTCTGAGTCGATAGGTATACATGAAGGTGGGTCTAGGACGTCAAATTAAGAAGTTTAATTTCCAAGTGATTTTATAGCCTTTCCTCAGTAAGGTGAGGAAGGCAAAAAACAAAGTGTCATGTTGAAAAAAATTGAAACTGAAAAAAAATATCGAAAATGAGTGGTCACCAATTTTTAAATTAACATTGAATATAGGAACCATCCATATTTACAATTTCTCTACAAAAATTTATGAGTGTTGATTAGGGTGACAAGAAAAATTGAAATTTTCGGAAAATCGCAAGAGATACCCCCTAAATTGATTCTTTAGGCAAAAACAAGTAACTGTGCCAATTTTGAGCCAAATCGGTTAAGGCTAAGGGGTCGCTTTTCATCGTTGAAGTTTATATTGAGAAAATCGCAAAAATGTATGGGGAAAACATCGCTTCAGGATTTTTGCAGCAGGTGGCGCAGGTCTCGCCCAAAATTGTCCAAGTGTGAGATTCTTGTAGAAAATTTAATTACCTACAACTTTGTAGAAGGGTGCAAGACGATCCGAGTTGATTCTGATAAGTTATTAGCATTGCGATGAAAATAAATCGGCTCATATAATTGAAAGTATACAAGGGGTATATAGGAAGTATATAAGAAAATTTTTTTTTCTAGAAAAATCACCAAAAATCAGGATCAACTCGGATCATTTTGCACCCTTCGACAAGGTTGTAGGGAATTAAATTTCCTACAAGAATCTCATCCTTTTACAATTTTGGGCGATACCTGCGCCACCTAGCAGAAAATTACTGAAACGATGTTTTTCCCCATACATTTTCGTGATTTTCCCCATATAAACTTCAACGATGAAAAGCGACCCCTTAGCCTTAACGGATTTGGCTCAAAATTGGCACAGATACTTATTTTTGCATTAGGAATCGGGTCAGAGGATATCTCTGATGTTGATTTTTTTTATTGTCATCCTAGTGTTGATCCTTAAAAATATCTTTGAACAATTCATTTTTTTTAAATAGGGGAAATATACCCTTTCCAATCAAACACCTATATTCGTCATATGAAGAGTTTGATGCTCGATTAAAGCTCCAAAAATATTATTTAGGCTATAAACTTACCAGCAACAGCACCGCCTCGAGTAAGCACGCAAATTTATGTCACTTTCTGGCCAAAAAGGTCAAATTTAATGCACTTTTGATCATAATTTCTATTTTGCGAGACCATTTCTCATCATTTTGTTGACACACGCGAGAAACCCTCAAACGCTTAATAAATATCGACAAAATGAACTTTTCACTTTCGCTTACTTTTTCACGGCACTTTTGATACAAAACTGCCCCCAAACTTTCGGCAACATGTTCTTTTGCACATTAGTTGATCACTCACTTGAAAAATAATCCCGAAACATGTAAATATTTAGCAAACGCCATCGAAAAACCTAACGCGCTAAGTCTTTTGACGTTTCTATTTTGACGACCCGTTCCAATCAAACGTGTCAACGAAAAAGTGACCAACCACCGGAGGTTGAGTGTATGCATAAACAAAACAAAAGTTTCAAAATGTCAAATTCCTTAAAACCAAAACACATTACAGCATGGAGCTAACTAACTTGCAAGTTTAATCTAAATAAACTGATATCCTTCAAAGGGTGGAGTAAGAGGATGGCTGAACAGAAGAAAAGAGTTGTTCCAAGACTTGGCGGCGGCCAGGACGGCCCTCGTGGAAGCCCAAGTTTAATTGAGTTTTCAAAAAGGATTAAAAATCAATTTCTGCTGTTGTGAGAGTGGTGTACTGGCAGGCCGATATGTTGCCTCCGGTGGTTCGCTGTAAAAGCTCCTCCGAGGGGTTTGAGGGGGAAGGAAATTATGTTTCTGGAAAGGAGTATCCACTAGATGAGCAATTTTTCATCATGGTTTAGCCGGCCTTCAATGCAAAAAAAGTTCAAGTTTTCTCAGCCATGCGATCAGTATTTGCTTGATTAAGCTCAATTGTTGAGATGGCTTGCTGATGGAGGAAAATTGTGTTGAGGAATTTTCCCATATTTTATCCTTTGTCGGAAGAATTCAATTACCAGCGGCTATAGAAGCAACTTGGAAAAGCTTTCAGTTCCAGACTCGAAACGTAATTTGATCCCGCATGGTTCAAACGATTCAATCGATTCACTTTTCATCACATTAAAAGCGTTAACCTCCAATTACTTTCCAACTCCAAGTTTTCTGGTGGTCGTCATATCGCGAAAGAAAAGTGCCAATAAAGTTTATTTCCTTTAAAACGGCCATAAATTGCGTGGTGGAAGAAAAGTCGCAGTCAAAGTTTGCGAAGCTCGCCGCCACGTGGAGTTGATGGCCAAAATGGGCGGCCTGCAAAAACGTGTCAATCCGGAACGGCGACATTGGGACACATTAAATTAAGTGCCCACTTCGGAAAGTCACCTGCCGCCGGCTGCTGGTCTGGTCCACGGTTGGACGATGGTGCCGCGATGATGATTGTGATCGTCTGGTGTGAATTTTTCGCGGGAAATGATTAATCGTTGCAGATGTTTTGGGGAAAGTTTAGAAGAAGTTGAGTAATTTCCTTTATTTTCATTGATTTTAAAATTGAAATCCGATTCTTTCGTAGATCATTGGAAGATGATTCTCGTGCACAGCAAGGTAATAAAACGAATATCAAAAACAAAAAGAACTTTGCAAAAAATATTAAAAAATAAACATAAGCAATCCCTCCGCAGTACCAAACATCCGGTCTAGAAGTACCCAAAATTACGTGCCCACTCCAATTACATTCTGGTTCTATTCACCATCCGACCAAACCAGCAGTTGCGTTCAAGTCCGTTGTATACTTCTCGCAAATCTTGCGCTTTCACGTACCGTGAACATTCTATGAATAAAAATAAGCTCATTTTGGTGGAAAATTTGAAATTTAGACCCGGCTGTGAATCTCTAATTAGCTTTTCCCGCGTTTGCGTTTCGGAAAGACTTCGTTTTTTGTTGTTCCGGGTAGGCCTAATTCGGCAACCGGAAGGTAAACCCAAAAGCAAACAACAAGTCAATTAGTAATCAAACTTGACTTCCGAAAGGCAAATAACAGCTGCCGCAGTTTTATACTGCTCATCACAATTGCGATCATTATTGTTAGGCTTTGCATCAGTCAAAGCAAGTTTCAGCTTCTAAATCAGATAACTAATCGATTGAAAACTCTATCCCAAGAACTGCAAAAAGCGTTGAACACTGCAGTAATCATAAACACCAAATCCCCCTCTTAGTCCAGATGATTTGCTAATGGTTTTACCGCCCATCCAATTTTCCATTTCATTCCCCAATAAAACACTGGGAAAGCTGCCGCTATTTCACACATTTTCCTGCAGCAAGCGAAAGCCTCCCTGCTCCCCAAAAACCCCACCGTATATTGATTAATAGCAGCCATTCGCACCAGCATGGGCTCGGGATTACTAATTTCATTACATTATCCCCCAAGTTGGCCCCTTGGAATCCCCGCCAACTGGTTTCAGCTGGCCAACGTCGATTGCCAAAAACAGACCTGCAGGGGCAACGCACTAATGTTAGCGGGAATTACAACCGGAAAAAGGGCCTGCGGCGCAGTAGCTGATTTTCGGCCGAACGACCCCTGAATAGCCCTTTAGAGCCCTGGTCTACTGCACTGACTGTCGAACCAAGCGTTTGCTTTGGGCAATTATCAGTTTTGACATAGGACTATGTCTCTACTTACTATATTGGGGGGCCAGTTCAGAAATTCGATCCAAAGCGTCACTTTTAAGCGTTAAAAAAGGGGACATTTTGAACGCTTATATCTTTTTTCCCTGTGAATCAATCCAGGCGGTTGGACCACCAATCGAAAGAGGAAGACTTCAGCTATCGTTTAACTACATAGATAGTCTGACTAAACATAGTTAAAGCACTTAAAACATGCAATCAAAATGAGTAATTTTTCAGTACAAATCGGACAGATGACCAATCAGAGCGAGCGTATGTATTCGAGGCCGCGCCCCTTTTGTGCCGTTCTCCGGCTGTGCCGCTATTGCAGAAAATTTCGCAAAAGCAAGTCACTTTGGAACGAGCACTCGAAATGTGCACGTCGGGCCGGCGCGGAGCAGCATCAGTAGCAGCCAATAGAAGAAGAGGACCAGCAACCAGAAGGAAGAACCACCAGCAGCAGAAGGAGGAAATTTGAGCGAAGCGGACCGATGGAAGTCGCTATGATGCGGCGCTTCTCATGAAAAAAGGCCAATTCGACAGTGGTGGAAAAAACCTGGAGTGGCCGGTGCCCTCGAAGCAGGTTCCCCCGGAGCCCGAGGGAACATTTATAGAACCATACGAGTTGTGGCAATATGGGTATCAAAATTCATAGTTTTTGATACTGAACATAATAATGGTCATTTCAACAGTAGTCTGGCACAGTCTGACACAATCTGGAATGGCCGGTGCCCTCAAAGAAGGTTCCCCTGAGGCCTGGGGGACATTTACAGAACCATACGAGCTTTGGCAATATGGATATCAAAATTCATGGTTTTTCATACTGAACATGAAAATTGACATTTCGACAGTAGTGGTCACACCCTGGAGTTGCCGGTGCCCTCCTGGAAGGTTCACCTTGGGAGAACATTTATGATAATTTTGCCGACAAATCTTTGAAACAAAATAAAATAATCTTATTCCAAATTTCACTAGCAATCCAAAAACTCATTCAAATTGTTTGGTCCTATGTCTTTCGGTTATGTCTCTGACATACCATCTTGAACTTTTTGTTGATCTGTGCATGGTGATGGTGTAGCGGTTTAGCTGATTGTTGTTATGTTTTCCTGAAACTTAAGGAATTTCGAATTTATTTCATAAAATTATAAATCAAAAGCAGATGGTCGAGAATCTAAATGCCTTGGAACTTGTATAGAAGAGTACACACCAACATTTATTGGAATCTGCACTACTGAAATTGCACTACTTGAAAACTTGCTGAAATTTCAGCAAACTTTGACAGCTCCTACAAATTTCAACTGATATTCGCTTCGCTTCGCTAGAAGACGGTGATTTTAGCGGATTGCAGACTGGATTTTCGCCATGTGATGTGATGATTGTCTAAGCCCAAGTTGCCTAGGAATCGATAATTGGGAATAGAACCAATTCCACCTGAACCAGATTCTCACCACCATGGCAGCCGTCCATTGCCGGCCGCTCCCATCTCCACCGCACACATGGGACAAGGAACGGGATTTGGAAGACGGAAAGCGTTGATTCTCCACTTGTTTAAGGGGTCAAGGGCAAGTCACCACGGTGTCCCCAAGTAAGTTTCGCTTGGAGTTGGACGGTTTTTGGGAAGGTGAATGGTCTGAGGATCCACCCTAGGCGAGTGGTAACGACCGTTGCATTGTTGTTCGAATTCTTCGTATGTTCTCATTTCTAATGGGAAAGCTTTCAATTCTTCTCATCTCTTATTGGATGAATTCTATCAGTCGCCCAGGCTATTTTTATAGCGAGGTAATGTAGGTTCATTTCAAATGCGCCTGCATGCATGCAATGCAATGCATTCTTGTATGTTCTGATATTCAACTTGCATTCAATTTTATTCTCGTCCGTTTCTTGGATTCAACTATATCAGTCTAAGTCCTACTCAAGCTATCGCTTCACGGTAAAGTGGAAAGCATTTTGCTTGCCAATCCTAAGGACAGGGGATCGAACCCCGCCGTGAGCTTTTCATGTTTTGCCTTCCTCACCTCACTGAGGAAAGGCTATAAAATCACTCAAAAATTGAACTTTTTAAATAAGCCTCCCAGATATACCTTTACGTATACATATCGACTCAGAATCAAATTCTGAGCAAATGTCTGTGCGTGTGGATGGACGTAGAATTTTTTTCTCACTCACTTTTCTCAGAACTGGCTCGACCGATATTGTCCGGATCTATGTTTTTGGATTTGCCTTCAGGTTCTTTAAGTCTTTTTTAAATTTCATCCGGCTTGGTGCAGTACTTTAAAAGATATGTTCGAAAAACTGTTTTGGTTGATACTAAAAAGGGTCATTATTTACATAATTTGAAAGCTCCGGCGAATAGCTGTCGGAACTTTACGCTCAGTGCACGCACACAAACACTGCAGTGCTTTCAAATGGTTCATTAAATTTATCATACCTAGATGGCAGCACTCAGATGTATAGTGTCTTTACTAAGTAAGCGTTAGCCAAAGCTTTCGTAGTGTGTGGTTGCAAGGCTTTTAGGAGGAAGGCAGCAACCACCTTCCGGTGGATTAAGTAACGTTTTTTCATTAATTTCCAAATTCAATGAGTCCAGAACTTTCTCGTTGGGAGCAGATGGGTATCGAAACCAGGACCATTCGCTTATAAAGCGAACACCGTAACCATTCAGCAACGACCGCTCCTTACAAATTTTAACTGATATTCAGCGAAAAACTAACTGAAAATGTCAGTAGTGCAGTTTTAAGTAAATATTAATTGAAAACGAACATCAGAATTTGCTGTGTAATGCTTTTCAAGAAATCAAAGCATCGCTGTGAAAAAACTTTTGGAATGGCTTCCTGTTTGTACTTCATTGTCCCTTAGGCTGTCAATAAAAAAAAATCTTTACCAGCCGATAATAATTTTGCGCAAGACATGCGCCATCTGCTGGCAAAATCCTGAAACAATAATTTCCCCCATACAGTCATGTCCCGGTTTTGATTCGTCCAGCTGCCTCGGTTAAGCACGGCCCAGTACTTAACCGAAGCATGAAAAACCATGCAAACATAAAAAAAAAATTATTGTGTTTTGAAATCGGGATGATTTAAGCTATCTATTGCACTTAAAATAACATGAAAATTATCACAAAAATACGTATTTTTCCTGTATTTTTAAAATGCAATGTTTCTCTGTGGTAATAACAAACTTTTTTAAATCATAATATAAAAAATAACAAAACTATGCATTTTCCAAAAAATACTCAAAATTTCAGTTTTTTTACAATATAGGTATCAAACGTCAGTCTACGATCAACAGAGAAGCGAGTCAGACGTGTGTCCCTCACACACCAAAAAAGTGCTAAAAAGTGCAAAAAATGCCTAACGGCAAGAAAAGAGGAACCACATGAAACAGGTCCTCCGAGGTCTGTACGACATGGATGTGAGTGTGCTGAAAGAAGAGCTCAAAATTCTTAAGTTGAACGTGATCGAAGTCTTCAAGATGACGAGATAGGGGGGCAGGGGGTAATATGCACCCCCTAAGGGAAAACTGTGATTTCTCAACCATAACAGCATTTCTTTGAAAGAATTTCGTTAGATGTTCATAAATAACTATTATTCAACGTCATCCAAGTGAAAAAAGTCTTTAAAAACCTCAAAATTGTTTAAAAATAACAGATTTCTAAAAATATTTTTGATTCATTTCAAACAACAATGCGGGGCAATATGCACCGCAACATTGGGGTAAAATGCACTACAACAACGGGGCAAAATGCACCACAACATGGGGCAAAATGCACCGGCTAAAAGCAGTTTTCACTAGTCACCACTAGATAACACCGCTGTTTTTACAAAGGAGCTTCACAGCGGTGCATTTTGCCCCGACCACGCTTTTTGCAGAAAATTTAATTAAAAATGCATTTTTTGATGTTTTTGGACTCATCTATCTACACAATAATGAAGATTATGGCAAAAACTATATACATCAACACTTACAATAACAATAAATGCTTTTTATACTGTCCAAAAACCAAAATGAAAGTTCAATGAAAATTAGATGAAAACACAACATTTTGAAGTTTTGCAAATAACTTAAGCTGTTTTTATACCACGATGCTTAAATTTTTCCAGCATGGTTTAGCAGTGTTAAGCCTCCAATTTCTATGATTTTTCACCCGGAAAATTCTTTCAAATACCGAGAAAAGCAGGGGGTGCATTTTGCCCCGAGGGTGCATATTACCCCCTCTCCCCCTACAACAAGGACATCAAGTATCGTGATCAACTGTACCTGGTTCATCTCGAGAAAGGATCGACAACGCCGTCTGAGCTGAAAGCAGTTTGGGCAATTTTCAACATCATCGTGACTTGGGAACGTTATCGTCCAGTACACCGTGACGTGACACAATGTTCGAATTGTTTGCAGTTTGGACATGGTGGAAGGAACTGTTTCATCAAAAGTCGTTGTGCAACCTGTGGAGGTGAGCACAAAACTCAAGCTTGCAACACATCAACGAGAACATCGAAGCCAAATGCTTCAATTGCGGTGGCGACCATTCTACCAAGAATCGAAGCTGCCCAAAACGGGCTGAGTTTGTAAAAATTCGGCAGCAAGCGACGACGAGGCACCTATCAAATCGTCGCAAAACACCACCAGCATACACGGACGTGGATTTTCCTTCTTTGGCGTCACCAGGAGCGGGATCTGTTCGAGTGGTTCCAAATCTGCAGCCATTGCCGTTGAATCAGCGACAAAAAGTTGCAGAGAACACAACACCTCCTGGCTTCAGACAGCTTGCAGACAGCAACCGAGGGAAAACCAACCAGCATCAACGGATGAAGGCAGCAGTGACCTGTTTTCACCACAAGAACTTCTGAACATTTTCATCGAGATAACAACAACACTGCGTGGTTGCAAAACTCGTGCGGAAGAAGTAAGAATGCTTGGAGGATTTATCTTAAAATACAGTTCGTAGTTTGTAAAACAATTTGAAGTTAATAAATGAATGTGAACAGTTAATAATAAAACGAAAAATATAACAAAGATGAAGAATATTTACCCATACCACTTAAAATATAAATGAAATGAATTTATTATAAGAAAGTTCAATAAAAACATATTTAATTTCAAATTTAGGTATCAAACGATCGGGATTTTTCAATCATTTCGAATGTCAAAATCAATCAAACCATCCACATTAACGGGTCTTTTGTGGTCTTTATTGCCAGTTTCTGCTCGAACCTAGGAGTCCAAAGGCTTGAATGGGGATAGCACCCAAACCTCTTTCTACTCCAAGGAACCTTCCACCCCAGTGTTTGAACTGAAGACCTTTGGATTGCGAGTCCAACCGCCGCCAGCGATTCCACCGAAGTAGGCTTGGTTTGGTGTGTTGTTTGTACTTATGGCATGGAGACGACTCCTACACCTGGAATGACTTAACGGCCTAACAACCAAGGCTAGGACCGACATTTTACTTCCTCATCCGATGGAAGGTTGCAGCAGATGGGAATCGAACCCAAAATCATCCGCTTACAAAGCGGGCAGCGTAACCATTCGGCTACCCACAGCCACTGCCAGGGGAAGAAGATATAAACTTGAAATGAAATTGTTATTGGCCTTAACAAAAATCTAGACTTTTTTCAAAAATGTCCGATATGTTATTGTGCTTCATATGCTAGGACTTTTAAAAAAAACTCAAGAAATGTATTTAGTTAATTATCTAGCAAAACTAAAGATACTAGTAAAATGTGTATAGTTAGAATGTTTTGATAATCTCATAGAAGCCAAATAACAATTTTCCTCAAATACACAAATTCTGGAACACCCTATCAACTGGACCACCCTAACGTTACTACTGTACTGTACTGATCATTTTTTCGGAAGATGACGAATCTGTTAGTTCAAAGTGTGGTAGGGGAAATATACCCATTTTAATCACTCTAAGCCGTTCGACCAATTCTCATCACTTTTGCCGTTTTCCGCTATTAAATCAACATTTTCAGATGTATGAACAATGGAGAGTTGCTTGCTCACTTTTATTTGAGCTATTTATCACTTTGGAACAGTCAAAAACACTTTATGAAAGCTGTAATTCATGATCAAAGTGCTGATAGGCCGATAATAGAAATAGGCTGAGAAAGGGTATAGTTCCCCTATCTACGATTTCAAAAAAAAAAACCGGTTTTTGATCATTTTGACATGGTACCACCCAAATAGTCTTCAGAAAAGTTGTAGAGAGCACCATTTTGAGCAACTTTTCTGAAGAGCACAAAGCTTAATCTTCAAATGGGAAGATTTTAGAGCCATTTTTGTGATTTAGGTTAAGGTGTGAAAAAAATGAGTTTTTTTTTAAATTTATCAATTCAATCTTATGTCGTAGTTAGTTGATGTCTTCTAGACATTTGTAGAGCTAATCAAAACAAACATTTTTTTTCAAGAGAGCGAAAATTGGATCTTTGACACGAAATTTATAGCAAAAATACGACGAAAAAACGCTATTTTAAAATATGAATAAGTTGAAAAGTTGTTTTTTTTTATTCCAGGAATCAACAAAACTAATAAATAAATCAAATATTTTCAGCTAGATTCTTTTTTCTTCTTTTACAACTACTAGATCATTTTGTAAATATTTGGACCCCTCTAGACAATTGTAAAGCTTGTCAAAATAAACATTTCTATGCTTGAAAAAAAAACGAATTTTGATCAATTGTATCAGAAGTTATAGGCAAAAAACGATTTTAAAATGCTCATTTTCAAATTGAGAATAAATGAGTTAAATAAAAAAGACCTCCGAGATAGGGCATCAGTAGTGCGGTGCTTGTGGGACGCGAAGTCCTGCTTTTTCGTGTTATTTTCCATCTCTTTTGTGTCGCTGTTCGAGTGCATGGGGTGATTGGTCATTATAATTAAACAATGGCATCAGTAGTGCGGTGCTTGTGGGACGCGCAGTCCTGTTTTTTCGTGTTATTTTCCGTCTCTTTTATGTCGCTGTTCGAGTGCATGGGGTGATTGGTCATTATAATTAAATAATGGCATCAGTAGTGCGGTGCCTGTGGGGACGCGAAGTCCTGTTTTTTCGTGTTATTTTCCATCTCTTTTGTGTCGCTGTTCGAGTGCAGAGTGCTTAATTGGCAAAGAGAGCGCGTGGTCGTAAAAAATATTCGGAGTGAAAAGTGATTTTTTTTGTGTGCCTTTTGTTTCGCATTTTTATCGTGTATTGTGTGCTGCGAGGAGAAGATTACCCTCTGAAAATGCAGCGTCATCAGTGCATAATTGGCAAAGGGAACGCGTGGTCGTAAAAAATATGCGGAGTGAAAAGTGATTTCTTTTGTGATTTTCAAAGCCCTTCCTATATCATCGTTGATCGGAAGGCACGGCGTCGGTTGGATTGTGTTGAAATTTTTCGAATAAGGTTTATTTTTTTTTGCGGTGAGAAAGCCAATTCTATATAATGAACGAAAGACGCACTGACAATTTGGATCGTTGAGTTAATAGTGGAGCAAAATAACTGTGTGTGAGTGATTTTGTGTGTTAACCAGAAAGTCCTTCCCATAGCATCGTTGCTCGGAAGGCTCGCCGACGGATCTGTTATGAAAGTCCTCCCCATAGCGTCGTAGCTCGGGAGGCATCGAAAAGCCAATACCTTATCCCACTAACCCAAAAAAAATTAATCACGTGATGCTTGAAGGAGATGCTGTGGATTCAACGGTCTCAAGCGGTATCAACAAGTATATAGCGAAAAACTATGTGCTTGATGAGTCTGCAACTTCAACTATCGGACTAACATTCCTCCCTTTCGTTGAATTGCAGGCTTCTTGGGAGGGCGCCGGTATTGACTAATAAAGTCGGGGTCTTCAGGGGTTAAACAGTGAACGGATGGTTGGCTCCCACTGATCATTTTTGATTCATTGTTTAACTTCAGCTGATCTGTCAATAACGGAGTAGCAGCTCATTGGCAGTCAACCATGCTCATGCTCATGCTCATGCTCATGCTCATAAAAAAGACCTCCGAGATATTTCCAGCAAATGTACTTTTTTCTCAAAACCTCGCTCCACTAGCTGAATATTGTTCTTTGACATATTTTATGACTGTGGGATGAATTTGAGTAAAATCGGTCAACATTTACCCATTGATACTCAAAGGTGAAGTTTGCATAGGAAAAATCGAAAAAAAATGTATGGAAAACACAATTTTCTTACATTTTGGCCTACAAGGTGCGCTATTCCAAAAAATATTCCAAAAAGTGAGATTCTCATTGGAAATTTAATGCGCTACAACTTTGTACAACATACCAAAGCTGTAAAACTCGATCCTGAAATCTAGATTAAATTTTCAAGAGGTCCTTTCTGCATAGGAAACCCGTAACTTGTGGGTTTTTTGAAAATTTTCACTAGAAATGTTATAGGCAATTTAAAAAAAAAGTCATATTGAGATGAAAATAATTTTTTTCACCAACTTTAGCCTCGGGTATCAATGGGTTAATCTCAACCAATTTCACTCAAAGATTGCACAGATGCTTCAAATAACCCAAAAACCCGTTTTCCGCTTGTGGAGCAGGTGGGCATTTTTTTTCTGGGCCCCATACTGAGCAGTGAAATGAAAAATACAAATTTAAGCAATCCAGCAGAAATATTTAAAAAGAATAATTTTTGAGCCACCCTAATGTACCTAGATTTCATTTCATGATTTTTTTAATTCAGCTGGTAGGATACCTGATATTTTTTAATTTTGTCACACCTTTGTTTGGAGAGGGTCCACTGTGCGTGTGTTTGGCGCCTCAGTTGAAGGTCAGATGCATACGACAGAGATCGAGTGATACGTAGCTAGAATTTGGTGAGATCCAACCAAAACAACATTCAAAACGATAAAACTGCTTACTTAATACAAGCTGGTTACACTGCCACGGATAAGACACATGAATCGCTATGATAAAAACGTTCTTTAGGGCGGGGCTTGTCGGTTCAAGCTGAGGTACCTCGCGAATGGCAAGCCTACGTAGAAATCGGTCACCAAAGCAGAGCAGACCAAAGGCAGAGCTTAAACCCTCCAAATGCCTATGCGAGTCATTTGCATGTATAGAATTTCAGTCTAAAATACATGGAAACATCTCAATTTGTAAGAAGCGACCGCGTGGTCCCGTTTGGTTAGTTGCACACACATAATTCAAGTTTTAAAAATCATCCTTCTGGTCTACAGGTCCAAAATAACAAACAGTGAGTATGTTGTTGTCATAAATTTATTGTAATTAATTTGCTTCCAACCCTCATAAGGAAAAAAAACAACGTTATTACAAGGTCAATTTCGTCCAGTCAATCTACTAAAACCCCAAATAATTCTACTGCCAAAACACTGTTCATTCCATTTCACGGCCCATTTTCCCTGGAGAGTGGGGCAAATTACCCCAAACTTCTACTAAAACTCACCCCCAGCATCCCGAAAAACTGGTCCGAACCGAACGCCGTCTCACACATCGCCCGAATAACAATCAGGTTAATGAGGCACTTTGTATGACCTGATGGCCGGTAGAACCTCGTGCGTGTGTGTGGAGTGGGCGTCGTCTTTATTATGGTGACACTTTAACCCAACGCCCACACGTGCAAACACTCAGACACGGGACGAAATTTCGTATTACCCCCATAAATAAGGCTGATGTATGAACACAACTCTAGTTTTTTTGTGGTTGTGGGAGGAGAGTTGATTCTAGTTTTTCGCCCAATTGGAAAAGTCACCAGAGTGGGAACACAGGAAAAAAGGCTTTTCCAGATTGCCAACTATGCATAAATGCAACACTTTGTTGTCGTTGTGCTATCTAAGGCAATGTTTTGAGAGGAAAAAACCATAATTCTTTGCCAAAACTTCTGACATTTTTTCCAAGAGATTTAATTTTAGTCTTCAAAACTAAGGAATAATCTGTTGGTAATTATTTCATAAAAATTTGTTTTGTATTAAAACGTTAAATTTTCACTAGAAAACCTTCAAAACTTCAAAATTTCATAAATAGAAAGCACCACAGTGTCAAACTCCCGCTCGTTTGCTTGTGGTCTCCGGAGCAAGACAGCCAGCATCAGACATCAGGCTGTGTCAACCTGGGGGTCAGTCGACAGGATCGACCCGACACACAGCACGGCAGCCCAGCAGCCCTGGCAAAAGAGTGATACAACTAATACAAGTAATCACAAAATGTCTAATTTGTTTAACAAAACAAATTGCACCCGAGGGATGTGGCTCGAAATAATGGGCTGAGCAAATAGAAAACTGCACGAGACTCTCGACTCCTCGTCCCCCGTCCCAGAGTTGGGGAAAACAACTTTTTCCCATCCGGTGTGTGAGTTTGTGTGACGAGCATTTTCTATCTGGTCTCCGCATGTGGTGTTAGTCGTCATGTAGGCAAAGATTGCTTCCTTCCCATGATTTCTAGCTGGAATGAGACACACACGCACACATAAACACACACACATCCGGAACGTGCTGAGATCATGTGGGCTGGCAGCACTGCGTAGAGTTGGATGAGGAGGAGGTCTCTTTGTTGGTGTTTTGGAAGTTGATAATTTAAAATTGTATTTTCTTGCATTGTTTATAATTCTAAGTTTAAATCAAGTTCGTATGATTAATTTCACCATACATGATCCTAACAATTTTGACAATATTACAAAAAATAGCATCTTGAAAACGAAGTGTCATTTTTCGATATCTCGCGGTACGAGCCCTTCCATTTTTGAACATTCGAAAAATGAAGTGTTTTTCGATATTTTTCAGCTTGAAATGTTGATGGATTATAAATTAGGTGTCAATGGGACTTTTATGTAAAATTGAACGCCCTATTTGAAGGCGTACTTAGAATTCCAGAAAAAAACGTATCCTTTATCGAAAAAATACAAAAAAGGTTTCAAAAATTTACCATTTTTCGTTACTTGACTGTAATATTTTTGGAACATGCCATTTTAAGAGAAATTTTATGTACTTTTTGAATTTGCAATAACATTTTATTTAGAACATTATTTTTCTCATTTAAATCTCCATTTTAAGGTGACAAATATTAAAGAACCACCTTCTTTTTTCGCGAAGATCATGAGTTCGATTCCCATCTGCTCCAACCTTCCATTGGATGGGTAAGTTAAACGTCGGTCTTGGCCTTGGATGTTGTTAGGCTGTTAAGTCATTCCAAGTGTAGGAGTCGTCTCCCTGCTATAAAGATAAAAAACACACCAAACCAAGCCTGCTTCGGTGGAATCGCTGGCGGCGGTTGGACTCGCGATCCAAAGGTTGTCAGGTGGAACCCTGGCGTAGAAGGTACCTTGGAGTAAAAGTAGGTTTGGTTGCTCTCCTCATTCAAGCCTTTGGACTCCTAGGTTCGAGCAGAAACCTGCAATAGAGACCACGAAAGATCCGGGAGTCGTGAAAGTGGGATGGTTTGATTTTTTGATTCTTTTTTCTAATGTTCAAGAACGAAAGGGCTCGTACCGCCTCTTCGGAAGGGAAAAAACCTACCCCTTAGGACAAATTTTCATGCAAATCGAAAAGGGGTCGGGGTAACTTTTTCCGATTTTATTTTCCAAAATAATCAAAAAATTATAGGAAAACAATAAATTCAAATTGTGGAACATTCAAAAGATCTAAAATTTAAAAAAAAAAGTTACAAAAAAATATTTTTAGTTGAAGTTATCAAAATATCCATGTATTCAGGGAATTTCTTTCATCCGAAAAACATTTTTTTAGAAGCTCTATTTTGATACGTCTGCTGTAAAAAATATGACGTGTCACAAGATAGCATACAAGTAACGATTTCATAACATCAAAGAATTTGTTTCTTACCTAATATAAGACTCCAAACAAACAAATTTCTGTCAACATTTAAGAATTTAACTATTTAAATATTTTATGTTGAAATAATTTCAAAACGTAATTATTTAACAATTGAGGAATTTATGAATTCAAGTCTTCTAGAATTCAGAAAAACAATAAGGATTTTTAAGGATATGTACATAAAAATAAATTGTTGCTTGTTTTTCAAAATTTGAATGAGAGAATGTCAAAATTTAGGAGTTGAAGATTTTTTAAATATCAAAATTGCTGGTTTTCGGACTTTTCTAACCTTAAACATTCCAACGCCCAAGGCTCCAAAAAAGTTGGGACGGTAACTTCAACTCAATGGTTCTCGGGCATTACTCAACCAATCAAGATGATTTTTCTTTCCAGTGATTTGTTAGGATGTCTAGATAATTCTAGAACTTTGCAGAACTTAACTTGATCAAATCTGTAATTTTTGTGATCAAAAACATCGTTCCAACTTTTTTTTCGCGCGTAAAAAAAAATCGCCGAAGATTCCGCGGAGGCACTCGTTTTAAAAAAAGGTGTCAGAAATTACAGATTTGTTCAAATCAAGTTCTGCAAAATTTTAAGATCATCTAGACATTCTTACAAATCACTGGAAACAAGAATCGTCCTGATTCGTTGAGTAATGCTCGAGAACCAGCGAGTTGAAGTTATCGTTCCACCTTTTTTGGGATGCTTGGGCGTCCGTGTAAGTTGGACATGCGTTGGGCGTTCCAGTGTTAAGTTATATTTTTGAAATTCCGCTGTGAAACTGTCAACTTCTCTTGTCTTTCTGGAGAAACGAAACGGTCTACTTCTCCCTAGCAAAAACAACAGATTTGAACATCAAGAGCTTTCAATACCAGAAACATTTTTCAATATGGTTTTGTTTTGAACGGTGAATTTACTTAAGACATGGATGTTTGTCATAAAATGCAATTCAAAAAGCGTTTTTCGGAATTGCAAAGAATGTTGTAAGCAACTCGTTGCAAAGCATGATTTTTTCAGCACTCGTCGTATTTATCCAACTCGGTAAACCTCGTTAGATCTTGTTTTCGCAACTCGTTGAAAACTACTATTTCTTAATGCTTTTCTTTCAAGAAGTATTTTTTATAGCAAATAAACGAAAAGAAAACAAAATAGTACCCAAAAGTGGCTATGGCTTAAGAACGGTATTTTTCTTTTAAATAAATGATTTATTTGTGTTTTTGTTGTCCAATTTTTTTATACTATCCAAAAAAACACGATTTCGCACAACTTTGGCTCAACAAATTTGTCCCTTTAGTAACAGAAAAATCATTTTTTCGCTGTTCATATAACATTGCCCAAGACACCAAATTGATAAGTATATCCCTTATCAAGGTATAGACTTCATGAATGTACCCGTTTTGTATGACTAACCCCAAAAATGTTACGTTGTATGGAGACCTTTGAATATTTTTTGAAAAAATGCGATTGAATAGAGAGCTACTCATCTTCAAATAAACACTGTTTCTTTTCAACTGTTTGACCAATAATCTCGAAGATATCTCGAGTTTAAAGAAAAACACCCCGAAGATTTTTTCAGCGTTTGTAGTGCTGGATCTCCTCTTTCGAATGCAACCTGGCGCTTGAAATGTAACATGCGCCTTTTATAGATATTTAAGTTTTAAATTTGCATCTTTTAGGCATTAAAATGGATGTAACTTTTTAGCCCCTGGTCCAAATCCGGAGTTTTTTTTTTTTTTTTTGAGATCCAATAAACCAAATTTTCACTTTTTGAGTGTCAGGGGTATGACTCAAGGCGGTTTCTAAAACACCGAAAAGCAAAAAAAGCAATTCCAGCTCAAATCAGGAATTTTTCTGGTACTTTTAAACCCGACCCTCTCCAATTTCAATGAAACTTTGTAGACATGTTATCCTAGGACTATATAAGCCATTTTTGTGTATATGGAGCCAATTGTACTGGAAAATGACATTTGAGAAGGGCGTGAGTTATTTAGATATTTTTGTATTCTGTAATTTAAAAATGACAGTATCTCGAAGCCGTTGCATCGTACCAAAAAGTGGTCAAAGACAAACTTGTAGGAAATTGGACGAGCTTTCTAAAAAAATTACACTGAATGAAAAATAAACGCCACTTCTATGGGATTTATAAATTTTTATGTTTAAAAGTTAAATTTCAAGGTGAAGTCACGATCTTTTTTTCAATCACAATTTTTGAGGAAATAGCCTAAAATGTTACAAAAATACTCATGAAAATGCAGGTGGTGTCTCTCCTATAAAAATACAAAAATCATTTACTGAAACTAAAAAGTGTTCTAAACGTCAAAATTTTCAAAATCCGATAGTGGGAATCGATTTTCTTGACAATTTTACATAAAAAATTCCATATTGACCAGTGTCCTAAGTCCAATCCTTGCGAAGTTACAGCGGTTTAAAAAATAAAAATGTTGAAAAAACTGCTTTTTTGATGGTTTTTGGCATTTTCTTTATGACAGACTAGATTTTTCAGTCTCAAAAATATCTTTACCGGAAAGCTCGTCCAATTTCCCTTAAGTTTACCTTAAACAGCTTTTTAATTTGACTCGTTTTAATAATTAAGTAAGATGATTTACTATCCAGATTTCTATCACACTGAAAAAAAGTTTGAACAATGTAATAAAGCTTATATCTGCGTTTTAATAATTAAGTAAGATGATTTACTATCCAGATTTCTATCACACTGAAAAAAAGTTTGAACAATGTAATAAAGCTTATATCTGCAAGCCCATGCATCCAATTAAAAAGCTGTCAAAGGCAAACTTATTGGAAATTGGACGAGCTTTCCGGTAAAAATATTTTCGAGACTGAAAAATTAAGTCCGTCATAAGGAAAATGCCAAAAACCTCCAAAAAAGCTGTTTTATCAACATTTTATTTCTAAAACCGCTGTAACTTCACAAGGATTGAACTTAGGACAATGGTCAACAAAGATACTTTTATGTAAAATTGTCTGGAGAATCGATTCCCACTATCGGTTTTTGAAAATTTTGACGTTTAGACCGCTTTGCAACAAAAAAAACAGTTTTGGTAAATGATTTTTGTATTTTTTTAAGGAGTCTTTTTGTTACATCTTAGGCTATTTCCTCAATAATTTTGAACGAAAAAAATCGCGACTTCACCTTTAAATTTAACTTTTAAACATACAAATTTAAAAATCCCATAGAAGTTTAGTGTATTTTTCTTTCAGTTTATTTGTTTCAGAAAGCTCGTCCAATTTTCTACAATTTTTTGACCACTATTTGGTATGATGCAACGGCTTCGAGATACAGTCATTTTTAAATTACAGAATAAAAAAAATATCCTTTTTTTCTTAATTGTGCGATCTAGACTACTGTGCATTGATAGGAACATTGCCGAGAGCAACGGTTTTTCTAACATATGGGTAAATTCTGGATTTTTTTTACAATACCAAGCAATTTCTTGGAAATTAAAATGTTTCGATTATCACTCTAAAAAAAATACAAGCAAATTATGAAATATACCTTGCATAATTTTTTGTTTTGTGAACCATTTATTTAGACATTTAAGAGGCAGTATTTGTAAATTCTGCTCGGTTTGTTCTAGAGGTCGTATCGAGGTGCTCCGATTTGGATGAAACTTTCAGCGTTTTTTTGTCTATACATGAGATGAACTCATGCCAAATATGAGCCCTCTACGACAAAGGGAAGTGGGGTAAAACGGGCTTCGAAGTTTAAGGTCCAAAAAACCTAAAAAATCTTAAAATTGCTCGCATTTCCGTAAAACTTCATCAATTCCAACTCTCGTAGATGCATTTGAAAGGTCTGTAGAAGCACTTCAAAATGGGTCATAGATATCCAGGATTGGTTTGACTTTTTCTCATAGCTTTTGCAAATTACTGTTCAAAATTGATTTTTTTTAAAACCTTAATATCTTTTTGCAACAGCCTCCAACACCCATACTCCCATAGGTCAAAAGATAGGTAATTTCATGGACTATAAGCCTACGGAATTAACTTTTTGGCCAATCGCAGTTTTTCTCATAGATTTACGATTTTTCTACAACAAACATTTAACAACGTTAGTTTTTGCCCTGTGTTTTGGTCTCAACTTTGTCATATTCGGAATCCTCGGAAATTTTCACGTTAGTTAGAAGTATTGAAGCGCTTCTAAAGACCTTTCAAATGCATCTACGAGAGTTGGAATTGATGAAGTTTTACGGAAATGCGAGCAATTTTAAGATTTTTTAGGTTTTTTGGACCTCAAATTTCGAAGCCCGTTTTACCCCACTTCCCTTTGTCGCAGAGGGCTCATATTTCATCTCATCCCAAGCAGACGGGAATAACTTGGGAATAACATTTTTTGATATTTGAAAATACTAGGCCAATAACATTTTCTGTTATTTATAACAATATTTGTTATTCGTCGTTATGATTTTTTTGTTATTGGATTGTTATTGTAATAACAGACTAATAACATTTTTAGTTATTCTTCGAACAAATCTTTGTTATTATTTTTTGTTATTTTAACAACTAATCCGATCATCCCAATAACAGTTGGCGGTATTCTTCCATAACAAAAAATGTTATTCCAAAGTTGTTTTGGCTCTCAACCAATATCAGACCAATAACAAATTTTGTTATGATAACATAAATTGTTATTTAACTCTTATGCAAAAATAGATTTTTCAAGAAGATTCCAAAACATTTTATGTTATTTTAACAGTATTTGTTATTGAAATGGCATGAATTTTGTTATTACCGTCTGCCCGGGATGTATAGACAAAAAAATGCTGAAATTTTCATCCAAATCGGAGCACCTCGATACGACCTGTTACACATTGGTGAAAAACTCGCTCTTAATTCGAATTTATGCGTTGAAGTGTTACATTTATATGTTTCAATTTTTAATATTTTTCTCAAAACACCCATAAAGCATGCAACGGACACAGCGCCACTCGTTAATGAAAGCCATTTGTCAAGTAAAATTGATTGCCCGCTTCCATAGTCCAGGAAATGCTTTCCACTAAATCACCTTTGCTCAACCTAGAGCCTCAATAAAACAATATCCTCCAACCTGTGCAAAACACCGCGACATGTTCAGTCGTTGTTCCATTTTTCTGTCCTCACATCGTGGACAACACACGATAACGACGCCAACGGAAGTGAAATTTTAAACGAAAATAAAACCATGCCCTTGAAAAATAATAAACCAAACGAAACCCACTTGGACACTTAATCAAGCAAGTAATATAAAATTTATACCGCAGACGCACAAACACTCTTACATTATTGTACGCACGTAATTTATGATTATAGGATCGTAAAATATTACGCCGAAGAGCTTTTACATTCGAGGACTCTTAATCAGGATTGAACTGGGATTGTTTGAGGAGGCTTTTCGAAGCTTTTGAGGCAGGTGTGATTTGAATTTTAAAATGTTTGAAAATGCTGTAAATTACAATTGTTTTTTTTTCTAAAAGGCATTACAGATTTCACCCCAAATATCAAAAACTCTATTTAGTCGTCACAACCCTTCTCTAGTCGATTGTTGCTTCTGCCTGCCTCCCCGTTTGACTCTGTTGATGTTTCTTATAGCTTGTTCAATTTGGTAAA
Source organism: Culex quinquefasciatus (assembly GCF_015732765.1). NCBI lineage: Eukaryota > Metazoa > Arthropoda > Insecta > Diptera > Culicidae > Culex > Culex quinquefasciatus. The sequence goes on along the minus strand of NC_051863.1, from coordinate 124,526,018 downwards.
TTGCGTCTTACGTGTGTCATTCTCCCGAGCTTTTTGGGGGGTGGAAAAAAGTTTCCAGAGAGTCACAACATCATCGCACTACTTGCCTTCTGTGTGTGTGTGTGTCTAGAAGGGGTTGGACCTCGTACTGATGGGTACTCTCAACATTTCACTCTGGCGTCCTCCTACTCATTTCCATCTCGAACAAGCGACAACCCACCAGAAAAAAAACTGTTGATTTCGTTCAGGCGAGAGAACGTCCCGAGGAAAAGTCCCCCCTTTTGGAAGGATTCAAGAAACGTTTTCTTTTGAAGAGTCCTAGAATCAGTTTCAGACGGCAGCACTGAAGGGGGGGAGGAAAAAGAAGGTTTGCTGACGACCAAACAAACATATGCAATGCACATTATACGAAATGGGACGAAACATGGCAATGAACATCAGTACAAGCCATCGGAATAAATGTCTCCGCAGATTGTTCTCGAGACTCTTGTCGGCGGTAAAAAGCTTGGGGCACACAGGAAAAATACTTTCTGTAAAACATGGCTTAAATTAAAAATAAATTAGTCATGCTTAAATTAGTTTTGAAGTCATTTACTAGGAAACAATATTTTTTAGGACAAAATTTAAAGTGCATTTATAGAGCACATTTTTGCTCATTTTTAACTGTACAGGAAAAGAGCTAGATGTCCAAACATTGTAGGACAACGTATATAGACAACGAAAGGTCAGTAGGACTCGCAGATATAGTGTAGCGCATAAAGTGTGACATTCTTCGAAGAAGGTTTTTAGGTTCTTTTAGAGAATTTTATACCTTTAAGGTTGGACAAAGTCGTAGATGTTAAAATTGTAACCAGAAAAATGGAAAAAAATCCCCAAACAAAAATTAAATTTAGTTAACAAAAAGTCTTAAACAAAATTGAGATTTCCAAAAAAGTGTCCACGTGGTTTGTGGATGGTCCCATAATATTTTTTTCAATTGGGCGTAACCTCTGGAATAACTGGCAAAATGGTTTATATAGCAATACAGTTATACTTCTATCAAAAATTTGTAAAATATCAATAAATTTATGAAAAAACAGTTCATCAGTATTTTTCAGTTTTAATTGAAAAAAATGATGCATCTCAGGAACGAAACGGCTAATCTTCACTGATTCTTAGCCAGCTTTTGAATAAATATTATCAGAAATTATCAGTCAGTTTTCTTCAAAATTGAGTGGTTGTATCTTAAGAACAGTGTTTTTTTTGTACGTTATACCGAGTGCTACGATTGCAATTTCGTTTTAACATATGAAATAGGTTAGATTTTTTTTTGTAAGGTTTCGATTTTTTCTTAAAATTTATGTCAAGTACTTTAAATTGCAATTTTTTATCCATTAAAAATAAGAAAGATTATTTTGTTATTTTGGTTCTGAAAATTTACCATTTTAGAGAATTATTAATTTAAGTCCTAATTTAATTGATAATTTTGATCCCTAAAATGGTTTTTAAATAAAGGGAAAAAAATGAAAAAACTTTAAAGATTGATTGTAACTTATTAAGAATATCGCCAAACTTGATTACATTGAGTGTAGGGGTGAAATTAGGTCATACAAAATTTACTGAAATTTATTTGACCCGGTTCCACCTACCAGACGCAATGTCACCCCATCTTATGGACGTGTAATAAAAACATTACTATTGTATTTTTTTTTCAAATTTGGATGATAGATCGAAAAAAAGAAACCAACTTTTCGACGTTGTCGTGCTATCTTGTCGCACCCGCCATTTTGGCGTTCCAAGAAAAACACGTTTTAATGTTTGACCTTGAATAAACAAAAAACTTGGGCACGCAATGTAAACAATAACAAACACGTTTTGTTTGGACGGCCATTCTGTGCATTGTCCCAAAGATTGGTTGAAGTTGGTTGCCAGAGTCCCGAGTTATAACAAATGTTAACAAATGTTTACGAGAATATCAGGGACCGACAAGATAGCACGACAATATTGAAACTACATTCATATCTGGAGTTTTTTTTGAAAAGGTCCTAGAAACCAAATTTTCATTTTTTGCTTTTTGGGTGTTTTTGAATACCCCTGACTCAAGGCGGTTCTAAAAACACCCAAAAAGCAAACATTGCACGGAGTTTTTTCTGTTTTTATTGAATATCTCAGAAATTGTTGAACTTTCCAATCCTTTTGAAAGATATATTAAAATATTTTTTTCCAGCTTATAAAATGTAGATAAAAAATGAAAATATTCATTCTTCGGAAAGACAGGATAATTTAACACAGGATTATTTTTAACATTCAAAATATGATCACAAGTAGCCGAGATATGGACTGTTTAAAAATGCCTGAAAATGCTAAAGGGTGACGATTTTCGAGAATTTCAATTTCCCGGGAATAAAGAGCAGAATTTTATTATTTCCCTAGAATTCCTGAGACCCGGGATTTTTCACATTTTTTTTCAAAATTATTGGTACTGTGTCGATAATTGAATGAAAAGTAATAGGGGAACTATACCCTTCTCAGACTATTTCTATTATCGGCCTATCAGCACTTCGATCATGAATTAAAGCTTCCATAATGTGTTTTTGATTTAATAGCGGAAAACGGCAAAAGTGATGAGAATCGATCGAATGGCTTAGATTGATTAAAATGGGTATATTTCCCCTACATCTTCTATAGAGCAACGTATCACAACAGTATACCATAACAAAAATTTTTTTTTCAGCCGTTAGGATGACCTACACCGTTATTTTTTATCCGAACCCACAATTTTCAAAAAAATATAACTCCGAGCCGTTTCAACTGATTTGTGCTCTTTAGAACGCAAATAAAAGGTTATTATTTTGGCTTCCATGAAAAAAGAAACATTTTTCAAAATTAAAATGATAAAAAAAAACTTCGGTCTTAGAAAAGGAACTCACTCAGTTTCAAAAAAAAAAAAAAAAATCAGGGTATTAGAAAATTTCTCAACAATAAAATGAGGTTGTTAATATAATCGATAAATGTATACAATTTTCATAAGAATCGTGAAAATTTTTGCCCAACATAACAACTTTCTCGCTCGTATCGTAGGGTTGCCCAAACTATCTCCTACACGGCGTGTTTTCTAGAACAACCTTTTCAGGAAAAAATAGTCATCGCTACTTTCAAATGTGTCTTGTAGGAAATTTTCTCAGCTTTCCAATGCTTCTAAGAGCGAAATGTTTCATCGGGAAATTTCTGAGATATCTCTATTTTAAGTTTTTTGGTTTAAATTCGTTTATTATTTATTGGAAATTTTGTACTAACAGTTCAGAAAATTTATCAAATGATGTATTTCAAGTGTCATTTACTCACCAAAATGTGAAAAATAAGGCAAGAAACAATTTTGTAGAAGATTGCAAACCGCTAAACATTTTGAAAATTATGTTTTGTCTGAGTTTTTGGATATATGATATATATTCAGAAATTAGAATCATAAAACAGTGTAAAAATATATTTTTTTGCAAGAATAATTAGATTATTAAATTTGTTGTGTAAAAATATCACGTGTCTGCTCTGATTTACATTTTTCAACCGAAACTTTGGCAGTTTTGTGATTGTTAATGGTATTATTAAATTTTAATGAATAAATTTGATATTTACTTGAGCGAACATTAACCAGGAATATAAATACAAATATGATTTAAAATCAAAAATGTATTACATATTACTGTTGCAAGCTTCAAAATTCATATTTTCTTGAGTATAAAATAAAGATAAAATTGTATAAAATATTTTCTGTAGAAAATGCACTTAAAAGTAGCAATAAAACTCGAGTCTTCCAATTCAGAATGCTGAAAACACTATCACAAAATTTTTTTTAATATTATTTTAACAAAAAAAAAATTAAACAAAAACCTTTTCGAAACTATTTGAACAAAAATCAAGAAATATTTTTTTTAGAGATGAGATTTAAGATGTAAGTCTTATAAACTTCTAAAATATTGGTAATTCCTTGATCATTTGATACAAAAAAACTAAAACAATCGTTTTATACTAATGAAAAGTATTTCTCCTAAAGACTGCAACAGTAGTTTGCAGTTAAATTTCGAGTATTAAACATGTTTTGTATCTATGCAACTGGTTAATGTTTGATTAAGGAAATATGATATTTATTCATAAAAATCTTGGAATACCCTATCAATCTCAAACCTGTAAAAATTTTAATTGTAGCAGCTAATTCCAAGCTGAATCAGAGCAGACCGGTGTTATTTGTACACAACAATTATGTAATAATCTATTTGTTCTTGTGAAAATGATATTTTAATGCGGTTTTATGATTTTAATTTCAGAATAAATCCCATGTATTCGGTAAACTTCATTTTCAAAATGTTTAGCGGTTTACAACCTTCTACAAAGTTGTTTATTGTCTTATCTTTGCACATTTTGATGAGTAAATGACACATGAAACACATTATTTGACAAGTTTCCTGGACTGTTATTTAAAAGTTTCCAATGAATGATTAGGGATTTTAAAACATATTAATTAAAATTGAGATATCTCAGAAATGTCCCGATGAAACATTTCGCTCTTAGAAGCATTGGAAAGCTGAGAAAATTTCCTATAAGACAGTTTTNNNCTTAAG